>NW_028255028.1:0-61005 GCF_964263255.1 Lissotriton vulgaris | reverse complement strand
CCTAGCCTTTATGTGGGGTTTCCTGAATTTAAACATCATTGAAGGCATGGATGGCATTGGATTGTGGTGATTTTTGTGTGTTTTTCGACTTTGTGGGTGCTCTTGGGGCCTGACCATGTGTGTGGTGGCCATTTTGAGGCCTGGTCCAGGCAGGGCCTGGCCATGTTATGGGGGTCAATGGGCCATTTTGAAGCCAGGCAGTGTGCTCAGGCCTGCACTCAGTTTGCCTTACTTTCATCCATTATGCCCAGGGGTAGTGAGTGGTGCATGTACCAAGTCTTTCTGTGGGGTGTCTTAAATTTAAACATCATTGAGGGAATGGATCACATTGGATTGTGGTGATATTTGTGTGTTTTTCGACTTTTTGGGGTGTTTAACTGATGTTCCCCAGGCTTCCTTTGCTTTTAGGGGCACAAGAGAACCACCAGTGCCAGGAAGAACTCCTGCAGTGGTGTGTGCAGCACAACATCACGTGACGTCACGTGTGGCTACAGACAACTCTGCAACTTGTGCAACTATGGCCTGCTGTTCTGACATCTGAAGAAGTTGGTCCCAAAGAAAGGTGGCTGTAGCGCCTCAATGAAAAAAGTTGCCAGTGCCACTGCAAGTAAGAAGGAGCAGAAGAAGCAAGTGACACCACCTACCAAGGAGACTGGTGGGCCCACAGACACCTTTTTTGGGAAAAAAACTACGCCTGCAGCAGCAGCGGTGTCTGCCGGGGACCAAGCTGGGAGCAGCACCTCTGCTTCATTGGGCTAAGTGCCACCACGCCGAGTTAGGTTCAAGCCCATGAGTGTTGCAGAGGCAGCCACTTTAATTGTTCAATCACCATCGACCAGTGATGTTGGCTCATTGCAAGAAAGTAGCATCCAATCAACGCTGGGTGTAACTCAACTGACTAGTGTTCAACAACCACAGCTGCATCGGCAACCACAGGTGCAACTAGTACAAGCGCAAGCACAAGGGCAAGGAGAGGCGCTAGTACATGCGCAAGGAGAGGCGCAAGTACATGTGCAAGAAGAGGCACTAGTAGAGGCGCAAGTAGAGGCACAAGTAAGGTGCAAGGAGAGGCGCATCGAGAGGCGCAACTAGAGGCGCATGGAGTGGCACAACTGCCCACAATGCTTGCTCCTCCAGAAGTAGGGGCACATCAGGAAATCGAGATTGAAGCAGAGGTATCATCCGAGGAAGCCACTCTTCCTCATGGTGATCCATTGTCTTCCAGATCCCCAGCAAGAAAAAGGTCAAGGAGGGCTACTACTACAAGTTCTTCTTTAAGCACCCTTCCTTCTAGTGATGTTGATGCTGAATGGGACCCACTAATGCAGCCTGAGAGTGAGGCACAACATGAGCCGACAAAGGTAGCTAAGCCTAAAAGGAAAGTTCCCGCAAGGTTTTCACTTATGGCTGGTGATGACGATGAACAAGAAGTGGTGTATTCTGCTGCTGATTAACAGTCTGACGATGACCCAATCATTACAGTTGTCACTCCAGCCCCAGCGGGCATGCAGCAGACAGACATTTTTACCTTATCCCGAATTGCTGCTGAGCGTGATGTGGGCGGCGTGGCACTGGTACCACCACCAATGCAGTTAACAACTACACCAACATGACCTACAGCTTCCATATTTTCTCATCACAAGGGCCAGCAGGGACCTCCATACAGCTTGAATTCCATTACCTCAAGTAGTGGTGCTGTAAGTGCACAACAGAGTAAAATTCAGCCACGCCCATCCTCCCCTTCATCTGGCATTGAAAGTAGCACCTCCACCACCAGCAGACATCTCCAGTCCACAGTTTGGGACTTTTTTAGTGTTAGCAAAAAGGCGGAAAACATTGTGGTTTGTCCGATTTGTAAAGCTGTAGTTAGTCGAAGTAAGCTTGGTACCAACTATGGTACCGGAGGCCAGAGAGGTAATCTCCAAAAACATCACACTATCATTTGGGAGGCGCACATGAGCAGGATCCGGGAAACCACACGTACAACAAATCCGAATGTATTCATTCATATTGCATCTGATGTTGATGACGAGGGGCTAATCGTGCAGGGGAGAAGTGAAGAAGCGACAGACATTTTTTCTGGTACACCCAATACCCCTGGCAGCAGCACTGCAGTGGTAGCGCCCATACCCTCTACCCCAGCAACATCTAAGAGTCTGGGAGAGACAACAATGCGAAAAAGTACATCATTGAGCCTCACTGGTTTGAAGAAGTCTGCATCATCATCATCACATGAAATGGTCCAGCCCACCATTAGAAGCATGTTTTGGTCGGATGCGCCAAATGAACGCAACCACCCAACGGCACGTCCGTATAACGCAACGCTGGCTAAAATGCTAGTGCTGGACCTTCTCCCTTTTTCTTATGTTGAAAGGATGGGTTTTCTAGAATTTGTGGCAACAGTCTGCCCTGAATGGAAGGTTCCTAGCCGATCTTATTTTGCCAGAGTTGCTGTTCCAGCACTACATCAAGATGTGCAGGAGGTGATTGTCGCAGCTATTCAGAAGAGTGCTGTTCATACTATCCACCTGACAACAGACATGTGGACCAGTTGCCAAGTTGCCAAGCCCTTGATTACATGTGCATCACTTCTCACTGGGTCTCTTTTGCAGGGGTTAAAGAGAAGTTTCAAGCAGGTGTTGACACAGGCACAGTTTTTCAAGCTACTCGGAAACATGCAGCAGTAGCCAAGTTTGCCATGGAGAAATCTCATACTGCACCTAACCTTTTGGAGGAGTTTGACAGGAAGGTCTATGAATGGCTGCATCCAAGAAATTGCATGATTGGTTATGTTTCCAAGGATAATGGCAGTAATATAGTTAGGGCCATGGCTGATGGTGTCTATTTCAGAGTGCCGTGTTTGGCGCACAGTATTAACATTATTACTCAAGATTTCTTGAAAAAGGAAATCACAGTCAGCAAGTTACTGACCACCTGCCGAAAAATCTGCACACATTTCAGCCATTCTTTTAAGGCCAGGAAGAAGCTGAAGAACATGCAACATGAACGTAGACTGCCAGTCAAAGGAATCATCCAGGAGATGGCAACACGTTGGAACTCAACCTTCTACATGTTTAAGCGTCTGTCTGAGCAGTGGGGGGTAATCAATGAATATGTCTTTGTACTGGGTTCTACTATGAAAGACATGAGTCTAGAGTTGGAGGAATAGATGCTAGTTGCAAGCCTGACAGACATGCTTCATCCTTTTGAGGTCTTCACGCGTGAAGTCAGCAGGGAGGACTGTTCTCTGGGCAAAGCTATCCCATTGTTGCGCATGCTAGGGCACCAACTGAAGGCGGTGTCTTCAATATTCCGAGATGATGCTGAAAAGCAAGACGCATATCAGTTGGCGGAGAGGTTAATAAGCCGCCTAGTTGTCAATGAAAGGCTTAAAAAAATACATACAGAACAACATTAAATTTGTGCCACTATTCTGGATCCACGGTACAAAAAGGCCATGGCCAGCAAAGCATCCATTCCTTTTGATGAAGCAGATGTTTCAAAGTCCAAACATTGGTTAGCTCTGTCAGTCACTCGGTTCGAAAAAGAGCGGCAGAAAATTGAAGGACCCGGCAGAAGTACTACTGAATCTGCAGGCCATCTGGCGTCAAGTTCCACTTCTGAATCTGTGGCTAAAGGGAGTCACTTTCCCTCACAGCCGTTAACGACACCAGCAACCGTATCCTCACCTGCACCAGGCCCAGCCATAATATTGTCAGAAGCGGATTGGCTAATTCATCAAGGGTTTGCTTGTTCCAGTGATTCAAAGGGCACAGATGGTACGCAAAGTGGAACAACCCTAGAGAACCTTGAGTCGATGGTGCAGGCGTATCTGGATGACCCAACAGAGGTCTTTGACAATCAAAACCCATTGCTGTATTGGTATGGGAAAAGGGCTCTATGGCGACTGATCACCAACCTGGCTCTAAATTATTTGTTTTGCCCAATCGCAAGCGTGTCTTCTGAACGTGTTTTCAGTGCTGCTGGTGCCATTGTAACTTTAAAAAGGACCCGCCTCTCGACGAAAAATGTGGAAAGGTTAACACTGATCAAGATGAATCAGCACTTCATACCACCAGATTACAAAATACGTGAATGCACGCAGGAAGAAGAGGACACCGACTTAGGTGACGGAAGTTCTTCTCTTTTAGCTGACCTACTCCCATCTCAATTCATAGAGTTTGAGGACAAACTCTACTTCCCTGACACCAAGGCCTGAAAATTACTTCCTTTTTTTCGTCCTTATTCACTTTTATTCCTGTGTGTCTTTCTTTGTTTTGCAACTTTTACCACAACAAAACTCTAATCACCTAATCACAAGTCCATCAGCAGCACTGTCTTCATCTTATTTCCTTATTGATTTGAAGGTGCCGCAGTCTGCATTCCTGAGGTTCACAAGTTTACAACTCAATCATGCTCCTCTATCCTCCTCCTCCAGACTCTCTCTATCTATTTCCCTCAAGGCAGATGACTGGATTACGCAGAATAAAGAAACTTTGTCTTCGTAGACGAGTCCCCTCAAGTGGGACTGGAATTACTCACTACATTCTTGCTGATTGCTGACATTTACTTCTGAAATTGACAGGAGAGGCTGCCCTGCGGGCCCTCACTTTCAGAAGAAGATGCAAACAAAAAGTGGGACAGGTAATGAAGAATGAGAAGAAGATGGCATGTAGTGGACATCAATGGCTGTCTGTCTCTGATGAAAGCAATGACTGTTTGTTTGTTGTGCATGAAATGAATCATATGTCTTCTGATATTATTTAATCTTTTTCACACTAAATGTAACTCAAGTCTACTCTTCTTTTTTTTCCTTGTTTAATTCAAATTGTACTTCAACTGCAGGAGCCACTACTTTGGATTTTCCAATATGCAAAATGTCCTTGGACCTACTGTTTGCCAATATACCATGATGATTGATTAAATAATATATCTTTTTTCTGTACAGTCACTCAGTGGGATGGATGGATCATCAGCGTCGGTTTACGGAAGAACTATGGCCAATTCGTGAGTGGCAAAGAGGTAAACCAGTATACAACAACTATTACAGCAGAACTACATGTCTGTCTAGTCGTGGTATGGATTGGTCGAGGCAGTGTAGTGTTGTTATGCCAGGCAGAGTCCAGACAGCAGTTCATGTAAAATAGGGGCTATGTGGCTTGCTGCATACAATTAGATATGCTTTGTCTGTCTGTGACAAAGAGCCTAGGTATGCTACATCAGGTTGCTTCACTCTGTGGTGCCTACCTTGACCGTCTACATGGCCCTGCCACAAGCAAGGGCCAAAAATCCATTACGCTGGTGAAATTTGCTGTTTTTCAGCAGCAAATTGGCAATCCACGAATCTCGCAAAATTGCCTAAAATTCCCAAATTCTTGAGCGTAACAGATTTTTGGCCCATGCTTGCGGCAGGGCCATGCAGACAGTCAAGGCAGGCACCACTGGGTGAAGCAACCTGATGTAGCATACCTAGGCTCTTTGACACAGACAGACGAAGCATATGTAGGGATGAGGGTTCAGTGCGGTTTACTAGGGTTTTTGGGTTTAATGTGGTAGGATTCCAGTGGAGTCTATGGCTCAGGGCCCGATGCAGGCTCGTTCATAATAAGGTTGGCAAGGTTTTAGGGGGTTTGGCGTTTTTTGGTCCAGAATTGCCCGAATTTTGGCCATTTTTAGTGTTTTGAGGGCGTGTGTGTTTGGGTGAAAACTAATTAGTGAAAACTAGTCGTACACCTTCCAGTGGATCGATTTTGTTCTGCCTTGCTGAGATTCTTGGGAATCGCTGGAATAAGTTTCCTGGTAAGTTTCAAGAGGTTTGAAGTAGTGGAAGTGCTGAAAACAGCAATTTTTTGTTAACAGCGCAATTTGCCATGTTTTGGGGATACCAGTTTTGCATGTTTTTGGGGGGCTGTTTAGGGGTTTTCTAGATTTTTGGGGGTGGGTTGAGGGGTCTGGGAGCACTGCTGGGAAGGTCTAATTTTGATTGCAAGTGGTTTGAAGAAAATCCATGGTTGGAAAGGGGGGTATGGGCCCAGTTGCAGAGAGCATTTTGGCATGATACTAAGTTAGGCCTAGCAGTATTGCATGTTTTTGGGGATGCTGTTTGGGGGCTTCTAGATGTTTGGGAGTGGGGTTATGGGTCTGGGAGGACTGCTGGGAAGGTCTAACTTTGATTACAAGTGGAAAATCCATGGTGGGAAAGGAGGGTTTGGGCCTAGTTGCAGAGACCGTTTTGGCACGGTTTAAACTGTGGCCTAACAGTATTGCATGTTTTTTGGGGGGCTGCTTGGGGGTGTTCTAGATTTTTGGGGGTGGGTTGAGGGGTCTGGGGGCACTGCTGGGAAGGTCTAATTTTGATTGCAAGTGGTTTGAAGAAAATCCATGGTGGAAAAGTTTTTTTTTAGCAGTATTGAATGTTTTTGGTGGGCTGTTTGGGGGTTCTAGATTTTTGGGGGTGGGTTGAGGGGTCTGAAGCACTTCTGGGAAGATCTAATTTTGATTGCAAGTGGTTTGAAGAAAATCCATGGTGGAAAAGGGGGGTTTGGGCCTAGTTGCAGACAGAGTTTTGGCACCGTTTAAACTGAGGCCTAGTAGTATTGCATGTTTTTGGGGGGCTACTGCGAGGTGTTCCAGATTTTTTTGGGGGGGTTGAGGGGTCTGGGAGCACTGCAGGGAAGGTCTAATTTTGATTGCAAGTGGTTTGAAGAAAATCCATGGTGGGAAAGGGGGGTTTGGGCCTAGTTGCAGTCAGCGCTTTGGCACGATTCAAACTGAGGCCTAGCAGTATTGCATGTTTTTGGGGGGCTACTGTGAGGTGTTCCAGATTTTTTTTGGAGGGTTGAGGGGTCTGGGAGCACTGCAGGGAAGGTCTAATTTTGATTGCAAGTGGTTTGAAGAAAATCCATGGTGGGAAAGGGGGGTTTGGGCCTAGTTGCAGTCAGCGCTTTGGCACGATTTAAACTGAGGCCTAGCAGTATTGCATGTTTTTGGGGGGCTGTTTGGGAGGTTATAGATGTTTGGGAGTGGGGTTATGGGTCTGGGAGCACTGCTGGGAAGGTCTAATTTTGATTGCAAGTGGTTTGAAGAAAATCCATGATGGGAAAGGGGGGTTTGGGCCTAGTTGCAGACAGCGTTTTGCCATGATTTAAATTAGGCCTAGTAATATTGCATGTTTTTGGGGGGCTGCTTGGGGTGTTCTAGATTTTTGGGGGTAGATTGAGGGGTATGGGAGCACTGCTAGGAAGGTCTAATTTTGATTGCGAGTGGTTTGAAGAAAATCCATGGTGGAAAAGTTTTTTTTTAGCAGTATTGCATGTTTTTAGAGGGCTGTTTGGGGGGGTTCTAGATTTTTGGGGGTGGGTTAAGGGGTCTTCACATCACTGGAGTCAAGCTATCCAGACTGAAGAAGGCTGATAGCCAGAAACCGGTCCTTGGATGCTTGATTTTGGTCTAGGAAAGACATGGCTTGGTAGTTCGGGCTGGACTGTTCCCATGAGGCACAGGGTCAAGGCTGATTTGCATATAGCCATTGTCTGACCTAGGGTGGTGTTGAGTGCAAAAAAACAATGGATTCAGGCCCAGATCTTTGTACTGGGGTGAATGTAAGACATTGTTCTGCATTCTGTCCATCAACTGTGTTTTTTGCAATTTAGGCTACAATGTATGGCACTGTTCTCTACTGTACTATCTATTATACTGTTTCTAATGCTACACTCAGGCCACTCAATGTTTCATTTAATTTTTTTTCAAATGCTGCTACTGCCAGTGTGTACCACTACTACTACCAGCACAACGATGATATTTCAACAATCCAGGATTCAAGTAAACACCCAACCTTAATCGTCATTTGCCATGCAGCCAGTCCTGTGCCTAGCCCTATTCTCAAACACGAATCACAGGTAAGATAAGCATTTTGGGGAGGTAGAATGATGGGCTAGGACTCGGAGGAGAGGAGAGACTGACAGTGTCACAGTAGTACTGGTAAAGTACTAGTAGGGCAATTGAATTCAGTAACTAGTGGCACTTTTGAAAATGTTTGGACGTTTAGATAATTCATGCTGGTAAATTTGTAGAAAGCAAATGTACGGTTACCCCTGCCCACCACCACACAAAATAATATGAATGTGTATACTATGTTTAAGTATGTAAAATAAATGAATATATTTCCCCAAACAAAAATAAACTAACCCAACCCAACCCACCCGCCTACCTAACCCCAACCAATGTCCAAATATCCTTCAAGTCCCATTCCCCAATGCCCAATTTCCACCCCCCAACAGTCTTTAAAAAAGGGGCAAGGGAAAGTCACTTCCTCCGGCAGTGTCCTCCAGTGGACAAGACCCACACCTCTTTGCAGAGGACCCGGAGCTGGCGCTGTTGCTTCTCTGCCAATAGCTCCAGGTAGTCCACTCGCTTTTGGAGGTGGCGCAGATGTGCCATCCAGGCTCTGGGGGGGCTGCTGTTGTTTTTGCTGCTGTGCGGCGGCGGCGGCGGGAGGCTGTTGGGCCTAGGCACCGTTTCGCTGGAGGCTGCTGGCTGATGGACCCGGGGGCACTGGAGGAGGATGCAATAGTTGCCGTCCCCACCTGCTCCCGAGCCCACAGCTACCGATATTCGACGCAAATGGCCTCCATCTCACGTGCCCTGGCCTGGACAGCCATCTCCTTGCGGGTGAGCTTTTTTGGAGCATCTATATGAAGAAAGAAAGAAAAATACTGTAGACAATAGTCTTTACCATTAATTCAAAATAATTTAACAGAAAGTTGTCTCACAGTAACACTAGCAACTTGCAAGCACGGTATACCATTTCGGCTTGTATCTTTCTGCAGTCTTTGTAGGCCTGTGACATTAGTGGGAGTTTCAGGAATTCTACTAGCAGCACTATGGACTCACTACTACATAGTCAGAGACTCAGAGACTGCACCAGTCTTCTTCTTTTTTTCTCTTGTTTTGCAAAAGAAATTACTTGTATGTGAACTTGTAGTAGCCCGCATAATGTCAGCTCACTCAGCTTCCACCCAAGAAAAACAGACTCAAGCCATGATGGCGCAGACTTGCATTACTTTAAGCAGTATATGCAGGAGGGGATAGGAAGCTCTTACTTTTCTATAGAGGTGGCACTGGCCATACTCAGTTACATCAAGGGCTACTGCTCAATGTAATTTATATTTTGCACTGCCCCCTGGGCCTTGACTACTACAAAAGGAAAATGAAGATTATTCATTTCTGATCATATATCCTGCCGATCACATGATCTTTGTTTATAGGATGGATGACTTTAGGTGCTTTGTTTTGATAGATTGAGTAAACAACAGCAATAGTCCACCCATGACATAGCTGAAAGAAAATTATTAACATAGGGAGTGAGTGTGGTGGTACCCATAATTGCCGGAGGAAGGGACTTGACTTGATATAATGTCAACTATACAATACATACACAATATATGCTGTGCTTGCAAAGTAAACTACTGTACTGTTAGTCAAGGGAGTATTTACATTTTATTAACAATCACAACTTCTAGTATTTGGATTTTCTCAGCTTTGCTTTTCAAAGTAACACTGTTCATCCGCTGAGCGTCTGCTCTAATACATACACCTCTGCTATCTATGAGAAAGAAGATACCATCCAGGCTTCCAAAGTAAACGTCTATCATTCTTCTTAATGTCTCAACTTGTGCCAAGTTTACTTTTTCTCAACAACCAACTAACACCCTTTTCATTTTATTTGGTAAACCACCGTCTTGACTTGCATTTGAGTTTGACCCAAATGATATATTGCAATGCACACCACACATGCATTTTCTGATTCACCCACACAGGCAGTCATCTTTTCTTTCTCCGCCAACTATCCTTGCTTCAAGCTGCCTTGCATCTGATTCCTTCCTCTCAGCCACCTCTGCCTGCATTCAAAAACATGTATCATTCTTTACAGTCTTAAATGTTATGACTCGCACGTCCTTCCTTTCACCCTTCTTTCCCTTTTCGTTCTTCACATCCCTCAAGATCATCTGATATGACTTGCCTTCACAATAAAAGTTTCCCAGCTGAGTTGAAGTCAAATAGAGGGGGCCATTGCGTACCCGAGAACTACCGCCGCTAATGCAATTACTAAGTCAAGGTTGACTGTCTTCTCCGTGATTGGCAAAAATGTAGGTCTAAATTAGTAACTGTTCATAACAGTACAGTGTATTTGTACTAGTGTACTGTTTACTTACTGTACAGTACTTCATACACCCTTTTGCAAGCCTACTCTAAAATGTCAATAAGTAAGGAGTATAATAACTTACCAATGTCTGCCGCTGCTGAGCCATCCCCCTCAGCACCTCCTGGTGGGACTTGTGGTGCCGCCGCATCCGCCCCTGGAGTGGACCCCTCCACGCTGCTGACCCCGGCACTGGTGGTGGGTAGTGCCACATCCGATGTTGTGACGCCTAGAAAAAACATGTCATATTTTTAGATGCCATACACCACCCCCTATTTTGTCTCGTAATGGAAGAGAAAATGTTAAAACATATACAATTTTTATTTATTGGGACTGAAGAAAAGTCACGGTTTTGGGGAGTGTGTTAACTTATATGCTTAGCCATAACATACAAAACTTTTTGGCACAACTGATCAATGCTTGCTTTTTACCGTGCAACATTTTCCTAATTACATACAGAAGCAACTACTCCTCATCACCACCAGGAGGACTTAAAGTTCCAACAAGGTGAGGGCTCCCGAGTCCCGCACAGTTACTGACTGAGGTATGTGGAAAGTCAAACTGCACCTATCATCAACAATGTCCTATTTCTCTTGTCCATACTTCTGCAGAATAGTCCCTGAAACACTAGTGGTATGGAATGTGCTACTATCAAATCAAAAAGCCAACCACTAGCTTATTCTTGGTTGACATTGACATTTTGTTGTTGGACATTATAAAAGCACTAACATTAAGAAGACTGGAATACACAGCAAGGGCAACCCAGAGGACTGCACTCAGAGCCTCTAGAGCTATTGCTGGATCAGAGTTTTGTTTAACACCGTTTGCTGACTAGGCAAGCTTAGCTACCTACACAGACCGACTCCTAATAATAGTAAATAGTAGTAGCACAGAGAGTGATGATAGCGAGGCAGGATAAGAATGTAGAAACAGTCTAAAAGAAAATCAAAGACTATTTTGTAAAAAATAGAATTAGGAAACAGTTTTGAATGAATTGGAGCTATAAAAGTGTGGGAAGTATAATTATATTAACAACAGAACAACTTACTGGGGCCAGCAGAAGAGGCTGCAGAGGACCGTTCCTGCCCACTTTCTTCTGCCGGAGTCTGGGGTGTACTCTTCTTGCCCCTGGAGGTGCTGAATGTGAACATGAAATAAACACAAACATGATTGCTTTTTTGAGACATTTGATTTCTTTGACCACAATCTAAAATTATCTCAGGGAAACAAATTACCAATAATTGCACTACATGTATTGACCTATCTGATCTGGTCAACTAGGAGGATACTAGTACAGTATTGCTGGATTCGCAGACCTTCTACTTGGAAATTTATGTAAATCACTAACTAAACCAAGAACAAAAAGGTTCTACTATGACTGCCAGCACTCAGCAGCACGCGAGGTGACAGACATAGTCTGTCATCATGATTGCAGACCACTAAAAAATGTCCTACTACTAATAGCAAGTCATAATATGCTCAACCTATCAATCCACCACTATCTCTTCTTCCTAGTGGCAGCAGGAGTACAAAGGAAGGACTAGACTTGAGTCTCTAGTCTCTCTAGCATTACGCAGTTCTGTAAAGTACTACACTCATACATATTCAGGCCAAATGAGCAACTGCAAAGTTTCAAACAAGTTAGCATAGTAGCAACGCCACTGAGGAGGCGAGCACCTGCAATCGCAGAAGCTATTTGAACATTATTTTACCTGCAATGTAATCGAATCGGCAGCATTCTTGCTCTTCGGGAAAAAACATATATTAGCAATATAACACAGAGCAGAAGAAAACAAAGTAGTTATTAAATAGCTACTCACCAAGGCCAGGGATCTCTATGCCTAGCAGGTCGAGCAGATCCTGCTTCCGGTCGAGGAGGTCATTCCACCGGTGTTTCGCTTGGTCATAGATGCGCCGGACCCCAGACTACCTACGCATGGCCCGGCACACCTTATCCCACAGCTGGCGACTCTCCCAGAGGGCATACCCTTGACCGGGCCTGCCCCCTGCTGCCACAGTCTTCGGGAGATGGCGCAGAACATAAAATATAGGTGCGGCCACCTCCACCATGCTGAAAACCTCCCTGGCCACTACATCCTCCCCCCTCAATCGACCGCAAGGGAGCTGGGTACGGGGTGTGGGACCCTTCCTCTTGCTCTTCCCGGCTCCCTTTGCCATGGTCCTGGACAGCTGAAAAAAAAATAGGAAAGAATAGGGAAAAAGTAAAGAAAAGATAAGAGTTTAAAAAAGTAGCTTTAAAATAACCAAAAGTAGAAAAAAAATATAGATGTAGAAAGAGGGAGGGATAGATAATGAGTAAAAAAGATCCCCAAAAAGTTGAAAGAAACAAAGGATTGCAGAGATTAGGGGAGGATTGAAAAAGCTTGCCCAGAACCATAGCTATGAATGAAAAACAAGATGGCCATGCCCATTGAGGACTGCATGGGTAAGGAGACTGTGTTCTTTGCTGCCTTGCCTGCTGTCTCTTGAGGCGAGGGAGTGGGAACGCTCTTTGACTGCGTGTGAGGCCATAGTTACAGGGGCCGGGACTGCGAGACCCCGGAAGCAGCGCAGGATCAGCGGAGCGCACCTGGAGTCTCTTCCCGCTCCTGCTTCGTTCTGATTGGCTGCCTGCCTAACCTTGCCTCGCTCTGATTGGCTGCCTGCCTAACCTTGCCTCGCTCTGATTGGCTGCCTGCCTAACCTTGCCTCGCTCTGATTGGCTGCCTGCCTAACCTTGCCTCGCTCTGATTGGCTGCCTACCTCAACAACTGCTCGCGGCCCCCGCTTCGCGGGAGCCGCTCGTAGCATTACCTGCATTTGCATTGTTGTTCGTGAGACTGTGTTCTTTGCTGCCTTGCCTGCTGTCTCTTGAGGCGAGGGAGTGGGAACGCTCTTTGACTGCGTGTGAGGCCATAGTTACAGGGGCCGGGACTGCGAGACCCAGGAAGCAGCGCAGGATCACCGGAGCGCACCTGGAGTCTCTTCCCGCCCCTGCTTCGCCCTGATTGGCTGCCTGCCTAACCTTGCCTCGCTCTGATTGGCTGCCTGCCTAACCGTGCCTCGCTCTGATTGGCTGCCTACCGCAACAACTGCTCGCGGCCCCCGCTTCGCGGGAGCCGCTCGTAGCATTACCTGCATTTGCATTGTTGTTCGTGAGACTGTGTTCTTTGCTGCCTTGCCTGCTGTCTCTTGGGGCGAGGGAGTGGGAACGCTCTTTGACTGCGTGTGAGGCCATAGTTACAGGGGCCGGGACTGCGAGACCCAGGAAGCAGTGCAGGATCACCGGAGCGCACCTGGAGTCTCTTCCGGCCCCTGCTTCGCCCTGATTGGCTGCCTGCCTAACCTTGCCTCGCTCTGATTGGCTGCCTGCCTAACCTTGCCTCGCTCTGATTGGCTGGCTGCCTAACCTTGCCTCGCTCTGATTGGCTGCCTACCTCAACAACTGCTCGCGGCCCCGCTTCGCGGGAGCCGCTCGTAGCATTACCTGCCTTTGCATTGTTGTTCGTGAGACTGTGTTCTTTGCTGCCTTGCCTGCTGTCTCTTGAGGCGAGGGAGTGGGAACGCTCTTTGACTGCGTGTGAGGCCATAGTTACAGGGGCCAGGACTGCGAGACCCAGGAAGCAGCGCAGGATCACCGGAGCGCACCTGGAGTCTCTTCCCGCCCCTGCTTCGCCCTGATTGGCTGCCTGCCTAACCTTGCCTCGCTCTGATTGGCTGCCTGCCTAACCTTGCCTCGCTCTGATTGGCTGCCTGCCTAACCTTGCCTCGCTCTGATTGGCTGCCTACCTCAACAACTGCTCGCGCCCCCGCTTCGCGTGTGCCGCTCGTAGCATTACCTGCATTTGCATTGTTGTTCGTGAGACTGTGTTCTTTGCTGCCTTGCCTGCTGTCTCTTGAGGCGAGGGAGTGGGAACGCTCTTTGACTGCGTGTGAGGCCATAGTTACAGGGGACGGGACTGCGAGACCCAGGAAGCAGTGCAGGATCACCGGAGCGCACCTGGAGTCTCTTCCCGCCCCTGCATCGCCCTGATTGGCTGCCTGCCTAACCTTGCCTCGCTCTGATTGGCTGCCTGCCTAACCTTGCCTCGCTCTGATTGGCTGCCTGCCTAACCTTGCCTCGCTCTGATTGGCTGCCTACCTCAACAACTGCTCGCGGCCCCCGCTTCGCGGGAGCCGCTCGTAGCATTACCTGCATTTGCATTGTTGTTCGTGAGACTGTGTTCTTTGCTGCCTTGCCTGTTGTCTCTTGAGGCGAGGGAGTGGGAACGCTCTTTGACTGCGTGTGAGGCCATAGTTACAGGGGCCGGGACAGCGAGACCCAGGAAGCAGCGCAGGATCACCGGAGCGCACCTGGAGTCTCTTCCCGCCCCCTGCTCCGCCTATAATTACGCTCCCCCGACGCTTAGCGGGACGCGTGCGGGACGCCGGGCTAAGCCCGGGCAAAGGGCGGGCCGTCTGTGGCCGTCCGGGGACGCCCGAGGACGAGACGGGCCACCCCACTAACAACAGCGCCCAAAACCATCGTGGAAACGACTTGTCTAAAAATAGGTAAAAATATCTTTTTATCGGCAACTAATTCTCTTTCCATCAAGGGGGAGCTGTCTAGAGTATTGTGCTGACGTATATTCCTCATAGGAACAACAGTCTTCGAGACATACTACTAAAGTTACTATAGAAGCAGTTTTAGGAAATACTAATGGGTCTAAGGAAATTACGTTCACGCACAATCTTCATGAAACGCATGGGAACTGAGGAAGCAGTTAGGAAATCTACAGACAAAGCGATAAAACCTGGCCGCACTACGCTAACCCCGGCAATTTATGATTATTTTTCTACCATACCATCAAAAAAGTCAACTGATAACAAAAATTACACCACTGAAAGTAAACCATCTGGGAGTTCAGGGGATTCAACTAGATTATCTGAATCCCCACAACTGCTTCACAACGCAAGTGACATGGTGCCCACCAACAAGTCTATGCTAAAAGATTCTATCCTCCTGAAATCATCCACTCCTATAAAAGACTATGAGAGCCTACACAAATTAGAGGACCTAAGTATACTTAATTGCAAGTTAGAACAAAATACTTCGATTTTAATAGCATCCCCCATAAAGGGTAATGTGAGCCTACAAAAATTAGATGACACAGGCATAGTCCAGCACAAAGTAGAAGAAAATAGCGCCGAAATCAAGCAATCAATTACTGAAACAAAAAAAAATAACCACACATGAACAAGATTCTTTTCTGGACCCATTTCTAACTGATAACAAAAATCTTGATGAATCGACAATACCTATATCTAAGGCTCTATTCTCATTACAGGCAATATTAGAATCGGTTCTCTCCTTTCTAGGAAACATCCTTGAAAATTCAGATCAAACTCTGGATGTCCAAATTGGCATTCTAAAATTCTTAGTAGAAGAGAAAAGAAAGAAGGAGTCCTTAAAAATAATAGAAAATCAAACAAAGGATCCTATAAATCAAAAGGAAAACGACTATAAACAAAGTATTCGACACTCCTCTACTCAGACATCAGAAGAAGATCTCATAGAAACTCACAACAAGAAAAAAACGGAATCTATTAACGATTCAATAATTTATTCTTTAAAAAGATTATTCAGAGAAAGATCGCAAAAGAATCAAAAGCAATTCCCGATCTTTAACAGACAAAAGAAAAAGGATTCATATGATAAAGACTTAGTAAAGGAAGATGAAGATTCTTGTACAAAAACTAAGTCAGAACCCCCAGTAGAAGAAATAACAATTGATCAAACCAAGGAAACAGAGGAAAAGGGAAAAAATAAAAGGAGGAAAAAACCTCTCAGAAGGATTCAAAAAAAGAAAAACCGCAAACTTAAATTCCAAAAAATCAATATACCCCAAAGAGATTTACAGGAGCAAAAAGATGAGAAAAGTACACCATATATGAGTAAAAAAGGAGAATCTCCCAAAGGAATACGTACAGATATAAAGCAAGAACTGAACCCAAGGGCGGACGAATACCTTCCAACCAAGATAGTCAATAAGACAAGACACGAAAGTTTTGACGTCAATAGAACCAACATGAAGGACAACGCAAGCAGTGCAAATATACAGTCAAATGCACTTCAATTTGAAGAACTATTCCCTACTGATAATACACCACTAAATAGAGGCAGGATACTCAACCTCCTGCAAAATATAAAGTCTCTTCAACTATTGACTAGCCGGGAAATTAATCTAGTGACTCTCCCCAAAAGTGGTCAAAACAAAATTGCAATGGTTTCCTTTTGGTCTCCCATAATACCTGGGATTATACTTAGGGAAAAAGAAATAATACATAGATTTGGATATGACGTAATCGAGAAGGTTGAGTTAAAAGGAAATACAAACTATAAAACCGTAAACAACAACAGGCAACGAATCCCTAACTCTTATCCAAACAATGGTCCCAGATCTTCATTGATGCCTGAAAACTCGGGGGCTAGCAATTTTAGAGATCTGAGACAGGGAGAAGCGATCCTGAAAATTCGTTTAAACAAAGGAGAAAGGGAAGTCTGGTACCTGGATTCAAACGAGAACAAAGTTACCGATATTGAATCCGAGAAGTCGTGGACATGGCTGCCGGGGATGCTGAACTGCAACAAAAGTGCTAACCAACTGAAGATTTCTGTTTAACCAAGGTCTAAAGTTAATATCGTGGAATGTTGCAGGGAGAACAACAAATAAAATGAAGGAAGTTCTAAAAAATCAGCCTGATATTTTAACCTTACAAGAAACCTGGGCAACAGAACCCTTTTCACAAAAAGGGTACTACGTCTATAACATACCTGCAAAAGCTACAAATCGGGGCCATGCCAAAGGAGGTTTGGCTATTCTAATGAGAGAGGATTGTACATGGGAACAAGAGATAGTCGAGACCAACAGTGACAATCTGCAATGTATCAAACTTTTTCTAAAAACTGATAACATGAGTCCCCAAAGAGCAATGTTGCTTTTCAATATATATGCCCCTCCAGGAAAAAAGTATGACATGTTATGTGAAGACATCTTGGAAATCACTAAACAAACAATAGAAGCCCATATGTTTCCTCTTTTTATGATTATGGGTGATTTCAATGGGAAAATTTCTAATTCAGAAATGAAAAAGTGGGGAAGAATTTTCGAACAGGAAAGCCTGGAATCTTATACTCCCCAATTCCCCAGAGACATCCGCTCAAACAAAAGAGGGAAAATAATGTTATCCGCGCTATTTAATATAAATGGGGTAATTTTGAATGGGAACATTGAAGGAGACATCCCGGCATCATATACAAGACAGGGAAACGGGAGTCCATCGATAATAGATTATATCATCTGTGGCAAGGATCTATATGAAACCATTTTTCATCTTCACTCCAACTTCTCATCAGACATCGATCACGCCATGATGCAATTACGAACCAGTTGGTCGGCTCAGTCTGCAATAAAAGGACAGATGATTCTTTGTAGAAATGAAACTCTGGTAAACAGCAACCAGAGACGTATCTTCTGGAACTCATCTTTTATGGGCAAAATAGCAATACTGGTTCAGCAAAAACACTTCTTAAAGAAACAGCACTCAGAAGACCCTATAGAAAATTTTGAGAGTATGCTTACCGAATTAAAAGAGGCACTAATAAAAATGAATCCCCAAGGATATTCTGGTAATAAGATGAAGAAAAACTCCAAAAAAACCTGGAACTCTCAGATAAGGAAAAAACTAAATAAACTGATACGAGCTCAATATTTACATTCTTCTCCTACTAAAAAGAAAGAAATAAACAAACTGAAAAATCAGCTGAGAAGAGAAAAATAAGTCAGAAAAAAATTATTCAAGATCGCAACTGGGTCGATTTACAAATTGCTGCAAAAGAACCAAACCAGAGAACTTATTGGTCACTAATAGCTAAACTAACAGGAACAAAAAAGAAATTACTAGCAGTACCGGTTCCTCCAAAAGAGTGGGAAATTTATCTGACAGATCTCTATAAATCAAATATGGTCAAACTTGAAGAAAACTGTACAGATAATGTAAAGGAGAAACAAAAACCATTAATTCCTACAAAAACAACTATAATGGTAGAAACTCACATTCGAAGGGCAAGAAGCACAGGTGCCTTTGGCCCCGACCAAATTCCTATCAAGGTCTTGCAGATGAACCCTAAGGAATGGAGTCTTTTTTTAACCCCACTATTCAATTATATCTTGACCACTGGAACAGTACCAAAATCGTGGCAGGGGAGCATTATTATCCCCATTCATAAAAAAGGTTGTAAAACGGTAGCAGGAAATAGCTCTGATGGATGCGTCCGGAAAAATCTTTGCAGCTGAAGTTTTATTACAACTAAAAAACTGGGCTTTTTCGCTGGGACTAATACCAATGTTCCAGGCTGGATTCAGGCCAAAGCACTCTGTTACGGACAACATTGCAATTATTCAGGTTATTCTCGATAAATATGTGACACGAAAAAAACAGACGGTCTATATGGCATTTATAGATTATTCGACCGCATTCGATCGTGTTGATCGACCTACTTTATGGAATAAACTGAAGGGTTTTGGAATCAATGAACATTTGCTACAGGTAATAATAAGCCTCCACACAACAACGTGGTGTCAAGTCCAAATGGGGGGTGAAAAAGGTTTAACGAAAGTAATAAACACAGAGAATGGTCTTAAACAGGGATGTTTACTAGCCCCTATGTTATTTTCGCTTTACCTCAGTGACCTGCCAAAGCAGCTACAGCAGGGCTCAAGCCTGCCTCCAAAAATAAACAATCAAAGTATTCATTTGTTGCTCTATGCAGACGACATAGTTATGTTCGATCTCACACCATTCGGCTTGCAAAATTCTCTTGACATTTTGTTTCTATATTCAAATAAAAATTTCTTACTTCCGAACGTAAAGAAAACAAAAGTTGTAGCATTTTCTGGAAGGAAAAAAAACGTCAAATACAACTGGAGGCTTGGAGGTGAAAAGATCGATGAAGAAACAGAATATACATATCTCGGCAGGATTCTTTCAAAGAATCTAACAAACA
Organism: Lissotriton vulgaris; assembly: GCF_964263255.1. Lineage (NCBI taxonomy): Eukaryota > Metazoa > Chordata > Amphibia > Caudata > Salamandridae > Lissotriton > Lissotriton vulgaris. The sequence goes on along the minus strand of NW_028255028.1, from coordinate 41,758 downwards.
CAAAGCATATAGATAAATTAACAAAGAAATCTGATCTACACGCCGGAGCACTCTCAAGACTCTATAATGCCACGGGGAGCAGGCACTTTTCCTCACTACTGAAAATATATAAAGTAAAAATCCCTGCGGTCCTCTCTTATGCTACAGAATACATACCTCTAAAGCAATGGGGCTTTATGGATCGACAAGAGGGGAAAATATTGAAAAGAATGATGAAGGTCCCAGCTGCTACACCAATACAGGTTCTAAGGTTAGAATTTGGAATAACAAGTGCTTACGCCACGGCTGTGGCCAACATTATTAGGTGGGCCTATAATCTCCTCCATGCAAAAGAGGGGACACTTAGGTTTTTGCTCCAAAAGGAAACCTTTGATACTGAAACAACTAAACAAACTTTCTCAGGGAATATGTCAGCTGCATTTCAAATGGCTGAAATTACTACAGAAATATTACTTTCCTGGTCTGTATCGCAACTAAATCTTTTTCTTAAATGTTTTACACCAAGGTTGAGTTTTGACCTGGACTATGCGCATACCAGAAAACTAAAAACTTTTAAATCATATACTGAACTCATAGAATATAAACATATCCAGCCTTATATTTTGTTTTCCCTAACTCATAGTGCAAGGAGGGTGATCTTGATGTTACGACTAGGGATCTTACCTGTCCAATCTTATACATCTAAATGGTCGGCTGGGGAAACTAACCATCTTTGCTCGTTATGTCAAGGAGGCGAGCAGACTGTGGAGCATTTATTATTTGTTTGCCCAAACTCTAAAGTTGTAGTAGCTCGTGCTTCATATATTGACCCTATTTACCGAACCTGCAGGCTAACAAAGGAAAAAGAACTATTAGCAGTGGGCAAGTTGCCTCCGAACGAATTTGTATGTTATAATTTGTATAAATTTTTTAAAACTATGTTGCTTTTATTTTAATATGTGATGTATTCATTTGTGGTCCTCTGTTGAGTACCAAAACAAATAAAAAACTTTGACTTTGACTTGACTTTGCATGGGTAAGTTTGCACGATATTTTGCCAGCGAGTACGCAAAAACGCACGCGAACACGTAATAGTGCCCGCGCACAACGCAAGCTTGCAAATAGCGCCCGGAAATGGAAATACGCAACGCGGACAAGCTGGCCATGCCCATGTTTGAACACAGGGGTAACTTCGCGGTCGGTGCGCTGCAAGCGGCCCGCGAATACGCAAAAAGTTTGCGAACACGCAAAAAAAATCTGCAAAATCGCACAAATTCGTGGATTATGCAGAACGCGAATTCGCGCATTTCGCCCATACATACCTGGGTGATATCATAACTGCTGGAGCAGTTGTTCAGTGATTTCATGAGTGCTTGCATATTAACTTGGTGATTGGCTAATTCTCTGAGTACTGCATGTGTGATTGCATCTGTGCATGGGTAGTGCTTGGGTGATTGGAAGAGTGCATGGGTAGTGCCTGGGTGATTTCATAAGTGCTTGGGTAGTGGCAAAGTGATATCATGAGTGCTTGGATACTGACTGGGTGATTGCAGAGTTGCATGACTACTGCAGATGTGATTGCATAAGTGCATGGGTAATGCTTGTATTATTGCATGACTACATGGGTAGTGCTCACGTGATTGGGAGAGTGCATGGGTAGTGCCTGGGTGATTTCATAAGTGCTTTGGTAGTGGTGGAGTGATTTCATGAGTGCTAGCACACTAATTGGGTGATTGGAGAATATGGAATCAGTCAATCATTAGTTTTCTAGTTTTAAAATCACCCAGTCACTACCTTTGCTGTCCTGTAACCAGTCAGGTAGCCTTTCAATAGTTCACTAAGCTTACTTCATGAATACAATCTGAAAACATGCACGAGTCATTATGTATTATCTAGCTAAGGAGATGAGTACAACATGCCTGCAAGGGTAATATGTACTGGTTTACTTTTGAGCAACATCTTCAGCATTCTATCTACAAATATGCAACATCATTTAACTATACCTCTCAACAGACTTAAAAAAGAAGGCTAATTAACAACACCATTTATGAGCATTTTTAAAACCACTCTTTTATTCTACATCTTCACCTTTGTATCTAATCGCAAAGTTTCCCTTTCTTTCTCCACACAATCATACAATAGTCACAAATCACATTGCTTCCCAGCTTTTTCAAAATTGTATAACACATTTCTATTGGTTACACATAATAAACCTCAGCAACTGACTTCTTAAGGTGCCCAAACTGTTACAAGTTGCGACTCCATCGTGCACAACCACGATGAAGTCGCAAATTCATACAGGAGTTCAAAAATAAATTCAACACTATTTTTTAATTAAAGATAGTACTGACTTGGGAAAAATCATTAAAAAAATATTACTTATATATAAATTACTATTTAACATTTTAAAAGCACATTTAACTTTGAACCCTTCTCCCATTCTTTTTCATGCAAGTTTCCATGGTAACAGTTCATGGAGCATTTAACTGAACTCACAGGTCACAAGTTCATCATATTTTTAAGTTAACCACACAATGTTGCAAATACAAACAGAAAGTGTGGTCAACATGGCAAAATATGATCTTATCCTTTCCTTTTACCTTTCAAACATTTTTTCTAACCAATAAGAAAAATGCTTTAAAAAAAAGTAAAATGCACCCTATCTTTGAATGTAGAATGCTCCTAAACAGAAAAACAATTCTCAACTGTTCATGAATACAATCTGAAAACATGCATGAGTCATTATGTATTATCTAGCTAAGGAGATGAGTACAACATGCCTGCAAGGGTAATACGTACTGGTTTACTTTTGAGCAACATCTTCAGCATTCTATCTACAAATATGCAACATCATTTAACTATACCTCTCAACAGACTTAAAAAAGAAGGCTAATTAACAACACCATTTATGAGCATTTTTAAAACCACTCTTTTATTCTACATCTTCACCTTTGTATCTAATGGCAAAGTTTCCCTTTCTTTCTCCACACAATCATACAATAGTCACAAATCACATTGCTTCCCAGCTTTTTCAAAATTGTATAACACATTTCTATTGGTTACACATAATAAACTTCAGCAACTGACTTCTTAAGGTGCCCAAACTGTTACAAGTTGCGACTCCATCGTGCACAACCACGATGAAGTCGCAAATTCATACAGGAGTTCAAAAATAAATTCAACACTATTTTTTAACTAAAGATAGTACTGACTTGGGAAAAATCATTAACAAAAATATTACTTATATATAAATTACTATTTAACATTTTAAAAGCACATTTAACTTTGAACCCTTCTCCCATTCTTTTTCATGCAAGTTTCCATGGTAACAGTTCATGGAGCATTTAACTGAACTCACAGGTCACAAGTTCATCATATTTTTAAGTTAACCACACAATGTTGCAAATACAAACAGAAAGTGTGGTCGACATGGCAAAATATGATCTTATCCTTTCCTTTTACCTTTCAAACATTTTTTCTAACCAATAAGAAAAATGCTTTAAAAAAAAGTAAAATGCACCCTATCTTTGAATGTAGAATGCTCCTAAACAGAAAAACAATTCTCAACTGTTTTAAATTGCATTTTGTTCACCAGTTTACATACCTCTCATACTGCCAACTGACTACCTCAGCTATAGACATCTCTTCATTACTTACAGACCTCCCTTCAAGATGCTTAAAGTGTGGATTGTTGGCACAGCTATGTTTTCTGGTGCAAAAGGTATGCTGAACGCAAAGGTATTGACAAAGACCTAGCCTTGCAAAATGTAGACATTAAATGGTTTTGAGACAGAGGATTAAAGTGGCACTAATTGATGCCTTTGGTTAAAAACATTTTGCATCTCCAACCCCCTGATCTCATGATTGTGTACTGTGGTGGCAATGACCTAGGCACATTGTCAGGGGTAGGTCAGGAAATGCTCATGAAGGACACCTTTGCACATTTGATGTTGCTTTCCCCCAAACTATTAGAAAAAACCTTTGAAATTCACTGAAAGACCATAGGTTTTAGGAACGATGTAGGTATTTGAATATTTCAGTCATACAAAACCAGAAAAATGTGGCCTTTATAGTAAGTTGAGGTGACTATAACTCGCGCCTCCGCAATGCACTTCTGATGACATCACACATTAAATCACTCATGGCATGGTCAGTGACATCACTGATGACATCATCCAGTGACTGAGTCTTTCTAAAAAGTTTACAGAAACACTATGAATTTATATATAATTTATATGTAAATATAAATGTATATTTATAGATATTTATATATTTATATATTACCTACTGGCGGTCGCCAGTAGGTAGTTATAGTTAGGACCTAGTTACCATTGGAAAATTGCAACATTCCATTCCCAATAACTTTGGTGCCGATTGAGTAATCTTCGCGAAAATTTCAAAAACTCATGGCCTGCTCTGATTTGCTCTTATCTTGAAAGTTTCAAGGTGATTCAGCAAGCGGGGGGCAACAAAAAAGGGGGGTCCCAAAATGTGTTTTCCACATGCAACTTTCCATAGGAAACTTTAGACACACCTACAGCCAGAACGGCTGAATGGAATTACACCAAGTTTGGCAAAATGGTAGCCCTTGGCTCAGAATGATCCCTTTTTGTTAAATGGTGTAAATCCGTTCAGTAGTTGCGGAGAAAATCAAAATGTAAAAAGTTTCGATATCTATGGCCGTGGAGGATCTGCACACCCTACAGATTAGGATCCGTGCACCCTGCAGATTAGGATCCGCGTACCCTGCTGATCACGAGCTGCATTCGGTAGAAGCGAGGCACAAGATGGTAGTAAATAAAGACAGAAAACAAGAAGAGGGGGCAGGGTTGAAACCCCCTGACTCACTAGGCCTGTTTAGGGGGTCCCACAAGGACCTCCAGGTTCAAAACCAGCATGTTTTTTAAAAACGCTGTGATGCGCGCAGGGTGAGCGGATCCAGCCACAAAAATAAAAAAAGAAGCACGGGCTCCCACAGTTTGTTTAAATAAAGCCCCTGGGTGGGCAAGATCCCAGGGGCAGAAAAAAAAAGAAAAAAGTTTGTGGGGGCCCAATCCCCCCCACTGTCCCAGGGACCGCCACCCTTGGGGCATTGATTTTTAGGAAGAGGGGGGCATCCAAGCCCCCTGAAGTTCCAGGTACTGTCATACCCCAGGGCTTTTATTTAAAAAAAATATTTCTGTTTTGGGAGGCTAGAGACCCCCACATGCCCTGGGGACCACCACCCTGCGGGGCCTTGTAATTGTTGGGAGGGGACCACGTGGCCTCCCTCTTGGAGCCCTTGATGGCCCTGGGAACTGCCACCCCCAGGGCCAGCTCCTGCAGTGTCCCGGGGTGCCTACCCCCGGGACATTGCTGTTTGCTATGGGAGGGCAGGAGCCTCACAGCTTCCACTCTCCCATAGCAAACTCTGCTTTGGTATTTGGAAGAGAGAGCAGAAAACCTGCAATCTCTTTCAAATGCCAAAGCAGAATTGATTTTCCAAACAGGGAGCTGCATGTCAGCAGCTCCCCATGTGGAAAAGCAATGCGGGCTCTCGCAGGACGTGTGGAGTCGGCAGGACTGAGGGGGCATTGGGGCTCCCCCCACAGTCCCCAATGAAGTGAACAGGCTCCGGGGGATGGGGTCCCCAAGGCGCATATAAATTAGTGGTAGAAGCCAGTTTATTTTAATAAAAAATTTGGAGTAGCGACTCCAGCAGGGCTCTAAGCATGGCCCCCTGGTGTGAATGCTATGGGTGAGCGACTTCCAGTGCGACCCCCTATGTGAACGAGCTAGTTGCGCAATTCCCAGTGCGGCCCCTTGGTGTGAACACGCTGGGTGAGCGGCTCCCAGCGCATGCCCTTGGTGTGAACGTGTTGGGTGCGCGACTCCAAAACGCGCTTGGTACACGAATCCAAGCAAAAAAATGTAATATTTTTTATAATATAAATCTAGCTTATATGTTTAGATTTTGGGTGGCTCTAAAAGAGCCCTTGTGTTTATTGAGAGATGTAGGTACCTGAAAGTAAGTACCTATGCAGAGTTTAAAGTGGTTGAGAAAGTATCTGTTTCCCTCGCAGATTGTTGTTGTAAATAGACCCCATCCTATAATCTATGAGTTAAGCAGAAACGGCTTTATTGCCATTTTCCTAGCTTTCTCAATCTGTAGAAAAAAATGATTGGACAAGTTCCATTTCTGTCTTTGGCATATGTTAGAATAGACAAAGGCAGTTTGGGGGAAAAGTAACATCAATTCTGCAAAGGTGTCCTTCATTAGCATTTCCAGATCTACCCCAGTCAATGTGCCTAGGTCATTGCCACCGCAGTGTACAATTATGAGGTCAGGGTGTTAGAAAGGATTAAACCAATGGCATCAATTGGTGCCACTTTAATCCTCACTGTTCAATCCATTTAATTTCTACATTAGGCAAAGCTAAATCTCTGTCAATACCTCTGCTTTCAGCATACCTTATGCACCATAATATATAGCTGTGTCCCACAATCCACACTCTAAGCATCTTGAAGGGAGCTCTGGTTGCACTCAAAAGATGTTTGTAGGTGAAATAGGAAGTTTGCAAAATAAGATGTTTCTAGAATGGTGGACAAGATGCAGTTTTAAAAAAAGAAGAGAAATGATTGGCTTATTGAGAACATTATAGACGGAAAAATAGGGAGCATTTTTCTGTGTTTAAAAAGCATGTTTCTTATTGGTTAGTAAAAACTGTTTGAAAGGTCCATTAGATAGAATAAGCTAATATTTTGAAAAGTCAAGCACACTTGCTGTTTGAATTTGCAACATTGTGTGCTCAACTTGTGACCTGTGTGTTCAGTTGAGTTTTCCATGAACTGTTACTAGGGTTAAATGTAATGTTATATGGCAAGGGTTGAAATGTGCACCCAATAGAAATATGTGATATCTTTTGAATTAATGTGGAAAGCAATGTGATTTGATGTTTACAGGTATATGTATGCAGAATGAGAGGGAAAGTTTGCCATTTTTTGGTTTTGCTAACAGCAGTGCAGTACATTCAGTTCAGTTCAGTTCATGAAGCTTTATTCGGTTCATATAGAATAATGAACATAAAAGCACAACAAACATGCAACAGAATAAAAATACGAGCAATGATTAAAAGATCATACTTTTCCTAAAAGTCATGGATTTACAAATAAAACTGGCAGTGTAAAAACATATGTCGGGGCAGTCCAAATTGTACAACAAACACATTGCATCCTGTACACTGAAAACACCATACTTGAGAAATATTGGTTTTAAAAAGGATATCCTAACATTCTTGAACAGGGTGCAAATGAGCATAAAGTGCATTGTGCTTTGTTTCGAATCCCCATCGCAGGGGCAGGGGCCAACCGGATGCTTTTTTGGATGTGGGAAGGCCACCAGTACATGAGCAGTTCCAACTCTTAGTCTAATCAGTACAAATCTATGGGCAGGCCTAGTTACCACGCTCAGGTAATTTTGGAATCCCTCAGTAACAATATATTTATTATAAGCATTAACAGTAACAAGAGAATTACTCACAGCTGAGCGTTTATGGGCTCTGTAAGACTTAAAAGAGTTTTTCATGTCCTGTTTGGCGAGACCTCTGGGGGGACAGTGATCTAGCAACAAATCAATACCAAAGATACTTTTGTAACAATCTATAACATATTTAAGCCATGGTATTGTTGCGTGTTTATCTAGGTTCCTGATCGATACTGTGACCTTATGCCCCTATTCGGCTATAAATCCCTTTATTCCCTATATTGGCATAACCGTTCAAGTGCGATTTTCTGAAAAGTCATCTCTGGCCTCACACGAACAGAGCCACATTCCAGCATAGTTCTCTCTGCCACTTCCTTTGCGACCAATTAGTGCAATGACAGAGCAGTAGTCACTATCTGATATTCCTAGATAACACTCCGAGTTCTTCAACAAGATAAAAACTCAGCAAACCTGGAAATCCCCGCTTGCTATGTTTTGATTAGTAATGGAACTCTAATGAGCAACTGATAACTATCACTTCCTAGTGACATCTTTAATTGACGTCTTATGTCCAGCAAACTTGCGTCAAACCCGGCACCTGTCAGGTATAAATATTACCAACGTTGCCTTAAGCAATGTGAGCTGCAAGCTACTGTTGCTGATGCTGGCTGCCTGCAAGACCCCGTGTTGGTAAATCTAGCACTCTGTCGCTGCAGCCTGCTATCCTGTGGTGGTGAAGCTGCTGATACCATTATCGCTGCCAAAGTGCGAACTATGGTGCAGTACGCTTAAGGAGCTGAACAGACGGTCCCTCTGCGAAGACATCCAGCAGATTCAAGCTGCCCGCGGACGCTGTCCCCCCTCCTTCCTCGACGCGCTGAAGAGACCCGCTGCCTTTCTCGTGCAGAGAAATCCAGCTACGGCGTTTCCGGTTTACCCTCGCGGGTGACTGGGATATCGAGAGAGACCCCTGAAGGAGATACCAATCTTCCATCATTCTATTCAGAGGCATGGTGTTGACTAAACCCTTAGACGAGAATTCTTGAAACAAACCTTGGCAAAACCAACTTAACTTAAAGCTACTTACTTACTCCCCTTCCACGTGTTAGGCTTAGGTCAGGCACACTGGGGTAGGCTTAGTTAGAAGCACCAGTTGAGTATGTTAGCCTAATGTATATATGACTGTATATATGTTTTATTACTTTTAAACCATTGTATAGCTAAGAAACCATATCAATGCTTTTACAGTTCTATTTCGCAATACTTATCTTACTGTACGTACTTTTTATAATAACAATTATTGCAATTGTGGCAATACATTTCTCTTGTACGAGAAGAAAGACTGTTCAATAAATGTTAACCCTTTATTGACAAACGCCCGTCTCTCTATTCTCTACATCTCGTGAAAGTTAACTGCACTAGACTGACTGAGTGAAATACGTGTCTAATGTTTCACACGACCCTAGAGATTGACTCTTGATCTGAGGAGCAAAGTTGTCATGTTGCACGGTTGTTGGAAAGCTGAATCCCTTCTTGTCTGTGCCAAGGAAGCTGATCACTTCCTATGCAGAGAAGAAAGTTTCCAGTGACCTCTGAGCTAGTTGGTAACACAACCCAATTAAGTTTAGCATAGTCAGTGGAGGCCTGGAATATCTGCAGTTCCACGTCGATACTACTGTTTATGTTATTCCAATGCGCAGGGCCTAGTGGGAAACTAGGAACTACACTACATGGCGCCCAACGTTTGGTAAGGCGATAAACTAACGCAAGACAGTTAGAGTAACTCAGTCGTGCATATTTCACACCCCTTTCTCCCGTAAATACTCCAATAGACGTCTGGAGTGGGTGAAAGGTTAAAATCCGCCCGACCTTAGTAGGAAGAGATTCCTATGTAAAGCTCTGGTTTATTCAACGTTGAAGGATACAGTGTTCCAAAATATTGTGCACCTAATCTTTGTCTCCTTGGAGACCTACTCTGCAAAGCCTGCATTTATAAAAAATGTCAGACAGTGAAGAAGAAAGGGAAGCAGCTAGGCTGGCATCCATACTAATAGAGGAGGACTCGAGTCTCCTACAGGCTGACCCGGATGCTATAATCATCCCGGTCCACTTAAGAAGATCTATAACTTTAAAACTTATAGAAAACGGACTGACACCTCAAGGTGGTACAGTAATTTTCGTGATAGAGGCTCACGAGTATCGGCAGACAGAGGTATTCTATTCATGGATAAACTTTCCAGCGGTAAACGCTATAACAAAAGAGTTTCACTATTACAAAATAGAGAAACCTCCGGAAGAGTACGCTCATTTCGAGGAGATTGAAATTCCACTTAAATTTCAAGAGCACCTGCTCTGGTTTAATGGCGCCCTAAAACATAATGATCACATAACAAGGCTCGGTCCACTAGGAAGACCAGGAGCAACGTGGCCGGTTCTAGCCAGCTACACACCACATCCGGACTTGTAAAAAAATCTAGAGAAGAGCTGTTAGTACAGCTAAACACATTAATAAAAATACATAGGCAGTTAGTCCAATATGTACTGCGGACTGCAACAGTCCAACAAGCTGTTAATGTACCACAGCTGACCCCTCATCAGAGGAACACAAATAAAATTACACCACAGAACATACAGTCATGTCTTGGTAAAACACCCGTAAAACGGGAACAAATTCCTTTCTGGTTAGCACAGAAAATCACTCAAATAGAGGCAGTATTTCCTGATACTACCCCTATTGAGAAACACAGAATCTTGACCATCTGCCTTCCTATGGGAATCGCACCACACGTGGAGGACTGCGACACTTGGGGTACAGTCTTTGCTTCCATTTACACAAAAACACATGGTGTTCCGTCTATGGCGGTAATACCAGAAGTGCTAAAACAGATTCAAAATAAATTCGGTCCAGAGCCCGCTTTAAATCTAGGTATGAAATTACTGAAAGACTTCAAGCAGGTCTCGGCTATATTATTAGCCAATATAAGGGGAGAAGCAGCATCTGTGGCGATTCGCCAGAAGTTGAAGGAAACAGATATAAAAGATCCTGTTGAGCTTGCAAAAATCATAGAAAAATGCTATGAAGAATTAGGTAGAGACAGCTTGGGTGGGAAACCGGTAAAGCCCCAACTGCTCGAAAATCCTGAAAAATTATTTATTAAAAATAATTCAAACACTCCTAAAAAGAGCTGGGATGGAAATAAACAATCCACTCCCAAGGAAAAAGTTTTCCAGTCCAGAGGAAGGTCTCCTCGACGGAGGGAAAGAACTCCGACTCGAGAACGCCAGTCTCCCCAACGGGAGTCCTCTGAGAAAAGATATAACCTTAGAAATAGGGATAATCTAAAAAAACCTGATAGATATCAAAGTATTGATACACGTCCCTCTCGATCTTTTCCACAGAATTCGGAAAGAAGAGGACGGTCAGACCCAGGAGAGCACACCAAGTCCAAAGACAAGGAACCTGCTCAAAATAAGAAATCTCAATTTCAGAAAAAGAAGGTAGCCAGTATTAGAGTAATCAACCATGCCGAGAATACTGAGGACACAGTTGAAAAACGGGGAGTGGGCATTGACAATGTTGGACAGTGCAGCAGAAATCAGTATAGCGCGCAAGATCTTGATGAGTCATCTGGAGACAGTGGACACGAATGAATACATTCAGGTTGAAACTGCCGACGCCAGACTTAGCGAGCCCCATAAAATATACGAAATAACATTGCGTATAGAGGGTGATAAGACTAGGAAAATTAAGGGTCTATTTTGGGATAAGCTCTCAAAAGGCTATGATATTCTGTTAGCTGAAAAAGATTGGCCCCCAGAGTTTGTCAGGGAGTGCCCTCGTGGCGAAGAAGTGATTATGCCTGCCTTCTCGAATCACATACCGATTCACAAAAAATATACATATGCAAGGAAATGGGCAGTAGCCCAGGCACCTGCGTTATATAAAAATCATGTAGGATGGGATGAGGATTCACCTCCTCACAAAATCCAACTAAAAAGTGAACCAACTGCCCAACGGCAGTATCCCATAAAGCAAGAAGCTAAAAAACAAGTCAGGGAGATCTTAGATCAACTTGAGTACCAGGGGGTGATTGAAACATGCACCTCTCAAATGAACAATCCTTTGTTTCCTGTCTCCAAGCCAGACAATTCATATCGTCTAGTTTTGGACTACAGACATCTTAATACATGTTGCAAAACTTTTGCAGTACAAAACTCACATATTGCAGCCCTAATGAATAATATAGTTAGGAAAAAATATAAAACGACATTAGACATATCTAATGGTTTCTTTTGTCAAAACATTGCACCAGAAAGCAGATATTTGACCGCTTTCTCTGCATTTGGGTCGCAGAAACAATTCTGTCGACTCCCACAGGGGTTCAAGAACAGCCCAGGACTATTCTCAGCTAGGGTAACAGAGTTACTACAAATCTATGATGATGAAGCATTGTCTTACGTAGATGATATTTATCTCACAGACGACGACTTGGATACTCACTTGAAAAGAGTGAACACCATTATACTTGGGTTCGCAGCAGAGGGTTACAAATTCAACTTTAAAAAGTCTCGAATTGCCCATCTGACAGTACTGTTTTTAGGGTACGAATTATCAAGTGAAGGGAAAAGCCTAGCGGACAACTTCTTAGAGAAGTGCGCTGTACTCCAAGCTCCAAAAACGCTGAAGAATTTACAATCAATACTAGGTTTTCTGAATTTCGGAAGAACTTACATACTTAATTACGCAGAGAGGGTTAAACCTCTCTATGAACTAATTAAACCTGATTTTAAACAAATCAATTGGACTCAAAAACACACAGAAATTTTGAGATCGCTGCAAACAGACATGTTAGCAAAAACAAAATTAGATACACGTGACAACACACGTGATCTTGTAATCCGAGTCATCCCAGGAAGATGCGGATTCACATACCTAACCTCTAATGAGGGAGAAAAGGTACCAATAGCTTACAAATCACATTTGTACACAAAGGCTGAAATAAAATTCAGTTCAACTGAGAAAATTCTAACTGCGGTTCAGACTGCTGTAGCGAAAGAAAGGCCCCTAGCACAAGGTAAACGAATAATAATCGTAACGCCTATACCGGCTTTAGAAGCGGTAACTAAAGCAAGCATTCCTAATGCTAAAGCTTTGCATCCGAGATGGATTCAGTGGGTTAATTCTCTCGCTGCAACAGACGTAGTTTACGAATTTGATCCTAACTTAAAAACACAGGAATTTTTACAATATGAATATGAATGTCCTCTGCCAATTGAAATCCTGCCTCTCGAAGAATACGGAAGTATTATATATACTGACGGATCAGCACAACCCGTAGTCGGGGGTAAGCAAGCTTACAGTGCTGCGTGCGCGATTGTTAAAGGTCGCTGGCACAAAGGTAAATTTAGACCAATGGTCACCAAAACACAATCTCTAGGAGATTGCTCGGCTCAACGAGCTGAATTAGTAGCATTTAAGATGGCGCTAGAAAATACCGATCGCGAATTCCCCACACTAATAGTGTGCGATTCTTTTTATTGCGTACAATCTTATAATGAATACTTGCAGAATTGGGTGGAAAATGGTTTCAAAGATGCAAAAGGTGGCACAATAAAGCATAAAATGCTTTGGGAACAGGTAGTTCTTTTACAGAAAGAACTACAAAAGACTCACGTGATACATACACTGAGTCATCAACGTGATGGCGTTCACGTTGCAGGGAATTCATTGGCTGATGAAGCCGCGAAGGCAGCTGTGCAAACGGCTTCCGTAGCTGCGATAACTCGGTCACAAACAAAAATAGACAGCGATATTCTACAAGCTGTCAGTACGTCAGTAAAAAATGATAAGAAAACACTCCCAAAAGGCTTTCCTGAAAAGTACTTGTACTTGACGGATAAAAATAATGTTCCTTTTGCTCGAATCCCTGGAGTGGGGGATAGAGTAATTCCAAACAGGGAACACAGACTAGGACTAATCAAAGCGGCACACGAAGGGCTTGCTTCTGCACACGCTGGCGTTTCCGCAACAATATCACTATTAAAACAGAGATATTGGTGGCCTCGCTTGAGAATACAAACTAAGAAGTATGTATTAGAATGCAAAATATGCCAAAGGATAAAAGTATCAACAGTAAAACGACCAGCGCAGACACCCCTTCTTATCTCGGATAAACCATTTGCATGCATTTACCTGGACCACTGTGGTCCCCTACAAAGGGACGGCAACTATAGATATATCATGGTAGCAGTGGATTCCTGTACGAGGTTCATATGGATGTGGCCCCAGCGCTCGGCTGACGCTAGAACGATTATAAAAGATTTGCGAGTCAATATCGGCACATACGCAATTACCACGTTCCATTCTGACCAGGGTCCTGCTTTTAGCTCTCGAGCTTATAAGGAGGCCATGGCTAGCATGGGAATTGGGTTGCGGTATTCTTGTCCGTCATACCCCGGAAGGGAAAAGTGTGGTAGAAAGAAAAAACAGTGACATAAAGCAATCTATAACAGCGAAGGTATTAGGTTCAGGCGCTGGGTGGGTCAAACATTTAATAAGTGTCCAGACTAGTCTTAACAACATGCCAAGAAATTCTCTAAAAGGTTTCAGCCCATACGAACTATTGTTCGGAATTAGAATGCGAGTTCAGGACCTCGATAGTCAGATGTCAGTGGTACAGAAGAAACAACGCACTTTGATGTAAAGGATCGTTTGGCTGTTTTACAGGAACTGAATGAAACAAGAAAATCATTAAGCAACATAAAGTTAAAGCAACAGCCAAGTACCACTGACGAGGCACCACCCGCAACAGCCCCAGCAAGGCCTGTCTGGATTCCAAAGATTGGGGATCTAGTCAGAGAAAAGATCGCGGTGAAGAAGGAATTTGGGCCTTCTTACAGAAAAGCAGTACCTGTCTTGGCAGTCACCGGAACAAGATCAGTTGTGCTACCGCCCCTTGCTGGTAAAAAGGAGAACAGAGTCGTGTCCATCGATCTGGTAAAACCACAAGCATGTGGCCTATAATCAACAGTAGGCCCAGTGGACTCCCAAGAAACAACAGAATACCCAAACTTGCAACAATCCAAGAGGTTCAAACTGAAAGACTCATCACATTCGATCAGCCTGCAGTGCACAATGAAGGACTATGCAATAATGCCATGGAACTCGTGCCTCTTGAAACACAGATTGAAACAGTTCGTCAAGAAACAACACCAGTCTACAATGATGTGGCATCAGAAAGTGCTACCGAGAGACAGATTGAAAGAACAATCCCATCAATTGACAGAACTGCCTCTGGTTATTTCATCAACTTCGACAACTTCTCTGAAGATTTAAACGACCCCGAAGCGATGCCAGAAACAAAAAAGTATTCTAAAGAAAATACAACAGGACTCCTTCAACAAATCAAAGAACTATATCTGGATTCACCGTTGATTGAGCATTGGATTATTTCAGGGGTATTCATACTCCTACTCTGCCTAATTTTAGTTTTCATTTTAGGAAAGTTCATTACAATTGAATGGACACAGCAAGTCAGAACATCAACCTAGTCCTGAAACCACACAGATCATCCCACGTGAAGAAAAGAGAACTGTCAACAGTAAATGTCACAGCAATTCCAATACCTGGTGGGGTAGTATGGGAGAAAACAGACTATGAGATCTATGGTCCGGTCGAAATCCTGAAGTATCCTCATCAACTAAAGGTTTCCTTAAGTGACTTTGTAACACCTAGTACATTCTCTGATGATTGGGACTTTAACAGTATTAATGACATGATGTCTGATTTAGTAATGTCAGCTAGATTCACAGATCATGATTATTTACAAGGTTCATCTAGTTATGAGCAGTTATTCTGTTACACCCACTATGGGGATCATTACTTGCATAAATCTGCACAGCCTAGAAATGTTTTTATGTATAATCAATGGGAACATTGTTCTACACCACCTAAAAGCAGTTCTAAAGCATTTTTTGAGAAATTCAAATACTTCTCAGGGTTTAACACCAGTGATGCAGAAATGTTTTATTATAAACTGTTAGATAAAACAGGAATGAAAACAATGCTGACAAATTCTAAATTGATATATTCAGAAGCATTTTATGACAAAATGATGACATTTGGTTTTGATTAATGGAAAAATATTATTGAAACGAAAACAATTTGGGGTACAAAAGATTGGCAGGTGCAAGGCATAGAAGCACTATTTAGAACCTGCATGATACCAGAACAAATGTTATTTTTAAATGACACAATACACCAAACATCCTGTCTTGGCCTAGCTAAGATCAAAGACCTTAAAACACCGTCTATACCTAAGCCAATACCTGAGAATGCAACCACAGATATTGAGTTAGACGTGTCACAAATTTTACATTTCAACAGAACACATCCTGATTGGAAAAAGTGGTTAATCTGGCCTACAGACACAAATAGCTGTCAAGATAGATTCCTGAATAAAACACAGGGTTTAAAAATGACCAGATTAGACTCAAGATATTCCCAGAGACAACATCCAGGGATTATAACAACATACAGTGTAGGGAAACTCTGCCTAGAATGGCTAACCTCATCCACACTGGCTGAAATTAAGCAACACTTGTCTTTACTAAAAGATGGTGCTGATTTGCGCGATTTCATTCATGGACCACGCAAACAGCGTTACAAGCGTTTCATAGCGACCAGTATCTATGCTGCTTACAACAAGGCTTGGAAAGTAAAGCAAATTGAAACTGCTGAAAAAATACGAGAAATTGATCGTATTAATTTGGAGAAATCACTTTCTGTAGTAGACAATGGGTTAATGACTCTGTCTTCCAGAATATATTCGTTGGACAATATTGTATCCTCTGCCTTTGATGTGATAGACAGAGATTTGCTAATGTTACAACATGGCCAGTCTCAATTACGCTCTATTATAGAATTAGGCTGGACGCTGCAAAATCTTCGTTCAGGCTATGTGCCTTGGCGTTTAATCAACACAACGTCATTATTTTCCAGTTTTAACCTTACTGATAAACAGATCAGTTTGGCACAGAAAGGAGCAGACTATACAATCCTGAGCATCGAAAAACTTGAGAGATTACCATTGACAATGTCAGAGAGTCCTGTCATTGAATGGATAATACACGGAATTATCACAATTCCGATAACAACTTTCCGATTTAAAAAGTGCCTTGAGTACATACCTGCTGGCCAGTATGAACAATTGGGTAAAGGATATGTAAAATCTGAATGGAAATTACCATACACTCATTCTTGCTATAGTGACAGTGACAAAAATGTATTTCTTAGTGGTGAGAACTGTAAACATTCACTAAGCGGTATACTTTTGTGTCAAGGTATTAATTTACACGGAGCATGTGATGGAAATTCAAACAACCTTTCATGCCACCAGCTAGTCACACCTGCAACTCGGATAGAGCCCTTCTTTATGCAACTTTCGAACGGGAGTTACATTCTTAGAACGGATCACAGATGTTGTGGCCTCGTGCCAGGGAGAAGTTATCTAGTAGAAGTATCATCCATGGTCAAATGCTGTATGCAAGCATTGTTTCCGAGTGGGCCTCCAGACATAGTGACTCCCATCTGGCCTCGTCTGAATCTCTATTCTATACGAATTGATACATTAAGCAAAATGAAATCTGTACTTTTACAGACAACAGTGCCTATAACGTCATCTAAAGAGACGTATGATCTTCTAGTTGCAAGGACAGCTACTGAAGTTCATGACCTTTTATCAACAAATTGCCCCGTGCATTTCGTAGAAATGTTCAGCCAACTCCTTAACATGTCTAGTGCAACAAGCATCCCAGGCATATTTAAGACAGTCTTTACGGGACTGCTAACACCCTTCCAGGCATTTTTGGGAATCTTTCCTAATTTTGTGCACTCCATTTTTGGCGGCATACCATTATTTTTGGGACTCGTCGCAGGGATTCTATTTTTGACCCTCCTGCTTCGTTATGGCAAGCCTCGGCTCAGACATAGCTCCCATGGGAATGGAAGAGACAATCCTAGCAATGCGCTACCGGGACAGGATAACTAACGTCCTCGGATTGGCCAGGCTGAGAGATCTAAACATGACCTGGTTCCTTTCATTCAGACCGATATGGCAAAATTGCATTTTACCTGTGCTACGGTGTATGCTTTGCGGCGATGAATGCGTGTTGGACATCTGTCTTTCACTTCCATCAGCAGTACCAATGGACGTCGATACTTTGCTCAGTCCAATAACGGCTCACGCATTGTGTTGTCCCCAGCGGCTACCAATCCTGATGACGGCATTCGTGGAGACTCCTGTACTACAGCCAAGTGGTAACAGTGGAGCGAGTGACAAAAGCAACATCATCCAGGTACAACGTTCTGTGAGCATTGCTGGTCCTGCCTTCGATGACAGCAATCATTCTCACACCTGCCAAGTTACAGCGCTATCTAATTTGGTTGAACTATCACCTGAATTTGTAGACCAATTCTTTGAGAGCCTGTCTGATACGATGTTCTCACCCGTACAGAAACAATAACTTTTTAGAAGCTTTCCGACACACAGCGTTCCCAAGAACTCTGAATTCGGCCTTCAGTTTTGATCAACAAAGACTGCAATAAGCTTTGGAACTCTATGTTTCCCCGTTCAAGCATTAAAATGTTTTTTTTTAAATTGGACATTTTTAATATTGACCCTTTTTTTGGCACAAACAATTCTTTGCTTAACGTAAAAACTATTCTTAGAGAACAGAAGCTTCACACTTCTATTTCTAAACACATCTAGAGACATAACATCATTACACCAGCCTCTAGCACACATGTTATTACAATACATTTTTATGTGATGATTTATCTCGCTTTTCTTCTGTCAGAGATACTTCATGTGTAATTCTTTATGCATAATCCTTCATTGATTTCACATGCAATAATTTTTTGAATGATTGCAATGTTTTAAAAAAAAAACGTACAGTACCTATATTCCATGTATTACGAGTACGCCTATTTCAAATGCATTTATGTATTTTGGGGTGGGCAATGTTACACATGCATCTTATTGCTTAGTTTTAGTAATTTTGATGGACATTAACCCGTGAAGTGGGTGTTGCGTGTTTATCTAGGTTCCTGATCGATACTGTGACCTTATGCCCCTATTCGGCTATAAATCCCTTTATTCCCTATATTGGCATAACCGTTCAAGTGCGATTTTCTGAAAAGTCATCTCTGGCCTCACACGAACAGAGCCACATTCCAGCATAGTTCTCTCTGCCACTTCCTTTGCGACCAATTAGTGCAATGACAGAGCAGTAGTCACTATCTGATATTCCTAGATAACACTCCGAGTTCTTCAACAAGATAAAAACTCAGCAAACCTGGAAATCCCGCTTGCTATGTTTCGATTAGTAATGGAACTCTAATGAGCAACTGATAACTATCACTTCCTAGTGACATCTTTAATTGACGTCTTATGTCCAGCAAACTTGCGTCAAACCCGGCACCTGTCAGGTATAAATATTACCAACGTTGCCTTAAGCAATGTGAGCTGCAAGCTACTGTTGCTGATGCTGGCTGCCTGCAAGACCCCGTGTTGGTAAATCTAGCACTCTGTCGCTGCAGCCTGCTATCCTGTGGTGGTGAAGCTGCTGATACCATTATCGCTGCCAAAGTGCGAACTATGGTGCAGTACGCTTAAGGAGCTGAACAGACCGTCCCTCTGCGAAGACATCCAGCAGATTCAAGCTGCCCGCGGACGCTGTCCCCCCTCCTTCCTCGACGCGCTGAAGAGACCCGCTGCCTTTCTCGTGCAGAGAAATCCAGCTACGGCGTTTCTGGTTTACCCTCGCGGGTGACTGGGATATCGAGAGAGACCCCTGAAGGAGATACCAATCCTCCATCATTCTATTCAGAGGTATGGTGTTGACTAAACCCTTAGACGAGAATTCTTGAAACAAACCTTGGCAAAACCAACTTAACTTAAAGCTACTTACTTACTCCCCTTCCACGTGTTAGGCTTAGGTCAGGCACACTGGGGTAGGCTTAGTTAGAAGCACCAGTTGAGTATGTTAGCCTAATGTATATATGACTGTATATATGTTTTATTACTTTTAAACCATTGTATGGCTAAGAAACCATATCAATGCTTTTACAGTTCTATTTCGCAATACTTATCTTACTGTACGTACTTTTTATAATAACAATTATTGCAATTGTGGCAATACATTTCTCTTGTACGAGAAGAAAGACTGTTCAATAAATGTTAACCCTTTATTGACAAACGCCCGTCTCTCTATTCTCTACATCTCGTGAAAGTAAACTGCACTAGACTGACTGAGTGAAATACGTGTCTAATGTTTCACACGACCCTAGAGATTGACTCTTGATCTGAGGAGCAAAGTTGTCATGTTGCACGGTTGTTGGAAAGCTGAATCCCTTCTTGTCTGTGCCAAGGTAGCTGATCACTTCCTATGCAGAGAAGAAAGTTTCCAGTGACCTCTGAGCTAGTTGGTAACACAACCCAATTAAGTTTAGCATAGTCAGTGGAGGCCTGGAATATCTGCAGTTCCACGTCGATACTACTGTTTATGTTATTCCAATGCGCAGGGCCTAGTGGGAAACTAGGAACTACACTACAGTATCTGCAAACAATTGTCTAATCCAAGGCAGTCCCTAATTACAAATTGATTAAACTCAGTCTCTTCCTTGAGCCAAATGGCACGGTAAAGCAATAGAGGCCTAAGTAAAGCAAGCTCGCTCAGGTAGGAGACCCCAACCTCTTTGTGAATCAACTCTGTTGGGGCAGATTTAGGGAGGCACAATAATTTCTTAAGGAAGTTATTTTCTTCTATCTGCAAACGTTCAATATTGCAGTAACCCCAGAGCCCCGCCCCATAAAGGGCAATGGATACACTACGTGCCTTGTAGATTTCTATCATATCCTTGATTCGCCTATCCCCCAGCTTAGACGCAAATTTAAAAATGCCATAAGAACTTTTGCTCATTTTAGTTCGAACATTCGTTAGTTCTTGCCCACAGCTGCCATCACTAGTGAAAGTTACCTCCAGGTAGCAGAAACTATTCACATGCTGCACTTTATCCCCATCTATAAAAAAGGAATGGCTTTTACCCGCATTTGTTCCACAGGTCATTGTATGGGTTTTATTCTTATTGATCAGCAGTCTCCTGCTCCCAATAAATTCGGTGAACTTGTCCATCCGACGCTGCAGACCAACGGTTGTCCGTGACAGGAGCACCGCGTCGTCTGCATACAGCAGAACTGGGACACTGTCCCCGGCAACCTGCGGAGCATCAGCCTTGACAGTATTCAGGGCGGCTTCAACCCCGTTAACAAAAAGGGTAAACAACAGGGGCGCAAGAACGCACCCTTGCCTAATTCCCCGTTTCACATTAAAATTACTAGTGCACTCCCCACTAACACCATACCGGACACATGTTTGTAACTTGCTATATATTCTGGCAAGGAAAAAAATAATTTCTTTAGGGGCACCCATATCTAACAAAACTGACCACAGAAGTGAATGGTTAACTAAATCAAAAGCACTGCTTAGGTCAGCAAAGCAAAGATAAATATTACCAGGCTTAGCTCTAGTGTACTTGCCAATCAATAGTTTTAGATTCAGGCACTGATCTAGGGTCCCTCTTCCCTTCCTGAATCCATATTGGGAATTGGCAAGGATCCCTTCTAGTCTGGAAAGCAGTACTCTGCTCATGATTTTTACTGATGAATCGAGCAGGCTAATCGGCCGGTAATTACAGGCTAGTGCTTTGTCCCCCTTTTTATAAATAGGGACAATAATGGAGTCACCCCAGGTTGGTGGAATCATGGTAGTTACCGCAGCATTGAGTGCCAAGGTAAGTATTGGTCCCCAAAGCTGTGGTTGAGCCCTGTATACATCTATCGGGACTCCATCTGGCCCCTGAGCCTTCCCCTCCTTACTAGTTTTAATACTAATCTCCACCTCCCCCAGGGAGATATCTAGAGGCACCACGGGCCATAGCATATGCTCATTGGATGTTAGAGTGTTATCTTGAAAGATCGCGGAGAAATGGTTCACCCAGTCCTCACTGCCCACATTAGAGGAAAGATGGAGGATTTTGTCGTCTTGAAGGAAAGGGGAGTTAACAGTGGACCAAAACAGGCGACTATCGGCAGTTTCTGCTGCCTGGCTAAGGTGATCCCAGGCTTCCTGCTGTAACTCCTTCTTTTGGATAGCGCCTTTTTATAATCAATTCTCAAAAGTCTGACTCTATCCCTATCCCTAGGGGTGTGGGCTAGAGCATGTTTAAGTTGCGAGAGAAGGGACGTACAGGCATGGTCAAACCATCCAATCCCTTTCCCTCCTCTACCCGATTTATTCCCCGTGAAGATGTTGTTAATGACATTATTAATGTTAAGAAAATGGGTCATAACATGAACAGACGGGCAGCCTGGAGACAAAATAATGTCAATGTCCGTCAGGCATTTATTTATGATTATGGGTTCTACTGTAGCTGAGTTTTCCCCTTTCCATCTCAGCCTAGTCCCGTTGGTCCTATGTGGCTCTATATTGGCCAGCACTCTAGTGGGCAGTTCAGTTCTACACTTCCACATAGTAATATGCATGGTAACACAATTGTGGTCACTCAAAGAGGATGTATCCCTTACTTTAATTAAACAGTGAGGTACCAAACTAGATGAAACCATGATGTGGTCGATACTGGAGCCCGCATTCCGTCCAGTAAAGGTGAGGATGGAACACTCACTACCCTCCTGTACAGTACTCAATAGCTCTAGATCATACAAAGCCATGACGCTATTGATTGACTCTCCGTAGGCATTATGAGGGAAATGCGACATACTCTCCCCGCTATTAGTTAGGATCTCACAAACCCTGGAAGAGGATAAACTACAAACTGTTAAATTAAAATCCCCCAACCAAATGTAAGCAAAAGTGCATTTTGCTTCGCTTACCAGCTTCATGAGGGCACAGGATAATTCATCTATAACTTTGTGCCGGGAATTATTAAAAATATTGTTGTAAAAATTTATTAAAAGCACATCAGTGCCATCCAGTATACGTACCCAAAGAATTTGTGAGTGTGGTTCAACTAACAAATGTTTAACGATAGTCAACTTTAAGTCTACTGAAATAAGAAAAAGTAGTCCTCCCTTTGCCCTGCCATGCCTAGTTTCAGAGGCTTCTAGGCTATAGCATGTATACCCTTCAAGGCTAGGTTTGTCAACACACCACGTCTCTTGTAAGCATAAGATGTCATAAGACCTAACAATGCCCTCCCACTCCATTTTATGTACTTTAGATGGCCATCCGGCAATATTCCAGCTGGCAGCACGCGCCAGCACGTGCCATTTTTGGCCTGCATAGGCGAACTAGAGTCTCTGGCTTATTACAATCGCTCCACTGGCTGCCTATTCGCCAGAGGATAGTTTTTAAAGCCTTAACGCTCACCCATAAGGCCTTCTATGCAACAGGGGCGAAATATCTGCGGAAGAGGTTTTTTGCCTACTGCCCTCTCCGATCATTGAGGTCTGAGTTTTTGTTCTTGGCCACTGTTCCCCGTGTGAGGAAGACACGCATGGGAGGGCGCTCTTTCAAGCTCCGGGCACCTCAACTCTGGAACTCTTTGCCCCTGACTCTTTGCAGCACTTCTAATCTGCTGACTTTTAGGAAGGGCCTGAAAACCTGGCTCTTTGCCTCTTAGATCTCTGCCCTCCTGGCCTGCTTTTAGCTGTTTGTTGTGTTTAACGTTGTCAGACTGTCAAACAAAGCGCCGGGACACTCATCTGAGTAGCCGAGCGCTATAAAAGTCATAAAATAACATAACATAACATAACATAACATAGAAATACCCACAGTATGATAATTGTTAGCAATACCATGGACATTGTTAGTACTATTCAGACCCCCCAGGATATAGCGGCATGGAGTAGCAAATTTAGCGGCACAAAAATGGAAATTTAGCGGCACAAATATGGAAATTTAGCGGCAATTTTGCGGGATTTTATTTGGCCATTTTTCCTACAACAAACACAGATATCTTCGTTTTTTTAGTTATTTAACAACATGAAGCTATGTATGTATACTAATGTAAGCATTCTTCCATAGAAACACTCTTGATTATAGTTAGGGACAGCGAAAATGACATCACATGCTCCTTAACCTTGATGCCATCTCAGAAAGGGGCACTGAATGACCTTAGTGATAGGCCACAATTGATTTTTTGAAACCTCGAGGCTGCAGCGTCTTAATAAACAGGAGTCTATAACAAATACAGATAACCAGCTACCGAATCGAACAAAAGCCAAAGGTATACAGACTTTTAAATCACCAACAGCCAGGCTGATAAAATCACAGTAGTTGCAAGCAGCAACATAGGTGCATGGTAGTGTATTGTAATTGGATAAATATAGCGCTTACTACCTCAACGAGGCGTCGTGCACAGTGCACAGTACTCATGCCACGCTTTGGGTGAGGCCGCCTACAGAGTTCAGCTTTTTTTTTTTTAAATGAAAAATGACAAGAGAGATTTTGTAATTGGATAAATATAGCGCTTACTACCTCAACGAGGCGTCGTGCACAGTGCACAGTACTCATGCCACGCTTTGGGTGAGGCCGCCTACAGAGTTCAGCTTTTTTTTTTTTAAATGAAAAATGACAAGAGAGATTTTGTAATTGGATAAATATAGCGCTTACTACCTCAACGAGGCGTCGTGCACAGTACTCATGCCACGCTTTGGGTGAGGCCGCCTACAGAGTTCAGCTTTTTTTTTTTTAAATGAAAAATGACAAGAGAGATTTTATTTTCCAGCCCGGCCCTGCTCATAGGGCGAGTTGACAGAGCCATGTGGTCGAGTTGTTGATAATAAGGGGTATTATAAAATACAATAATCTATGATGAATTTTGAAGGCGTCTTATCTTTGTTTATTTTGTCTCATAATTGCAATCCGCTAAACAGGTAGTTAGCTCTGCTGCAGTAATAAAGCAATGAATGCTGCAAGATGATTTCCAACTGGCAATTGACAACCTCAGGTGGTAATTAAATGCCCCACACCACACTTTGCCTCAAAGCATTAACTTTTAATATGTGCTGAGGAGCCGGAGGAACCTGGAGGCCCGAGCAGGGCCGCCACATGGCTGCCAGGCCAGGAGTTTAGAAGCAGGAGCCCCAGGTTTTAAGATTAAGAGCCCCCCTCCACCCCCGGGGCTGTTTGCCATTCGTTAGTTATGAGAAGCATTTGCATACAGATCACAGTACGGAATGCCATTAACACCTTGGCTTCCCAAATCGGACGGCGTATAAAAGGATGCCTGTTTACTTGCAGACAACTGAAACTGCCATAAATAGGATTAAGTCAAGAGGCCTTCCAATCTTCCCTCTCTGCCTCTCCGCCCCCACCTCTGACCAGCCCTCCATTCATATGCTCCTGCGGCTGAACAGAGGGGTGAGAAACCGAGCACTTGAGAAGTGATTGCAATTAACCAAATCAAGCTGCTCTTTGGGGGGCAGGGGCGTTCATTACCTCGTACGCTGAAGGCAGGACAACTAATGTTACACATGGCTTTACTTTTTTTTACAGAAAAAAAAGGCACAATTCAAACTGCAGGAAACAATGTCGCCTTTCAGCTCCTTTAGCAGGACCTTTTTGGTTGTTTCTATAGCAACAATTACACAAACCGCATTAAACAGACCCCCAGGATATAGCGGCTTTTGTTAAAATGCCGCGATTTCTACAAGAGTGCCGATTTCGCGGGCATTTTTGTAAAAATCGCGGCATTTTTATGAAAGTGCCGATTTCGCGGCAAATCGCGAAATCGCGAAATCGCGAAATCCTGGAGGGTCTGACTAATACCCCTGACACTTCGGTCAGCCACAGGCCCATCTATATGCCTACCTGCAACATTCACTGGTTCTTCAACAATCTGATTCACACAGTGAACTGCAGTCCCGGTACTCAAGTTACCCATGGTGGCAGTAAATGGGCTCGTAATATCCACTCTCTCCTCACTTTGATTATTTGATCTGGTGCTCACGGTAACGTCACTCCAGGTCCCAGGACCCATCTGATGTCAATCGTTCTGGTCTAAGAAACTCAGGGACTGGTACCTGTTCTGGACCGGTACTTGGTAAACCATCCCATGGATAGGTTGGAAAAAATTATCCCAGTTTGGTACGAAATTAGGGGTAGGTGGGGAAAAACTATCACCATTAGGGACAGGGTTCAATATGGGCATGGGCAGGATAGATCTGCCACCATTGAATACATGGTTAGGGCTAGGTAGAAAAAACCTATCACCATTGGGTACAAAGTTAGGGGTGAAGGCCCTATCTCTGCGATTGGCGGGAGGTAACTTATTAAGGTGACTATAAAAGTAGCCCAAAGGACGTGCTGTTACATCAGTCTCAAGCTGTGTTAAAGCAGCAGCTCTAAGTAAGACCGTCGCAACATGTTGGGGGGGTTTGAAGTTGACGATCACACAGTCACCCCCGCAGGTCTTCCTAGTGTTGCTGATCCAGTTGACCCTTCTGGGATATAAAATTTGATCTGAATATTTAACTGGAAATCCACAGTGTCGATTTAGCCATGAAACTGCTTTGTTTTTTAAGGAGTCCCGCGACTCTTGAAGAGGTATAGCCTGGCTAAAAGAGAGAACATTAGTTAGAACCACAACATATGGTACGCACTCCGGGGGAAGGTCTACTGAGCGATTATTTATGCTAGCGGAAACCCCTGCAGACCCAGCGACAGCTGCTGGCACGCCTGGTGTCTGCGCTGCCCTGCCCTAACTCTATTAGAGGTTGGTAATGTGTTTTTACCAACAGTTGTCCCTGCAAACCCTGCAGCTGCAACCGGAACCTGCACTGGCCGACCCTTATTGCAAGCTGGTAATGAATTCGGACTGGTCAGTACAGATGGCGCCTGCAGGGTTTGTCTTCCCACTTCGGAACCGGTGGTAACAGTGTTCGTGTTGCAGGACGTCCCCTTAGCTGGCTTAGGAGCAGATTGATTACATGTGGCAACTCTATTGGGTAGTTCAGGATTAACTATCTTGGCTACATGCTGATCTAACAGGGACCCCAATCTCAATACTTCTGCAGATAGTGCATCAATCTTAACAAGTAATGGCTCCACAACCGACTTCAGTTTACCATCAAAACAACCCACTAATAAATCGAATTGGTCAATATTAATAGTAACACAGTTGTCCTTAGTAAGAGTCCCTTTGTCACAAACATTATCTTTGGGGATAGAGTCCTTTTTCTTCCTGGTCGAGTGACTTCCCCGCTTAATAGTAGGTTTCCTACATGCTCTCATGGATCGTGTAGCCCTTGTGCATTGTTGCGGAGTACCATCTGGGATTTCAAGTTGGTCTTCCACTGCGGTAGAATCATCTAAAACCTCTACGGCAATAGTTCCAACATTACCGCTGGTGTCATTGGTCTCAACTGTCGCATTAGTGACAGTGTTGCCCTCAATGGCAGGGTCCGATGATAGATCAAGGGGAAAATCAGGTAAATTGCCTTGTCCAAAGGATTTTCTTCTATCGCTGTTAATTCTACTGACGACTTTAAGCAGGTAGTTATCCGTTAAGGTAGTTTGAATAGACATGGGGCCAGATGCATCAAGCGAAATGCGCTCGCAAAAGGGCCAGATTCTCAGAATATGGCCCTTTTTCGAGTGCAATTTTTGCATTTGGGATGCATCATCCCAAATGCAAAAATCGCAAATAGATAATTCGCTAAATTGCGATTGTTTGCATTTAAGGAATCTCTAATTGAGATTCCTTAAATGCAATGCATGAAAGTATCAAAAATAGCGAATTCGCTAATAGGGCACGCAAATTACCATGAAGTACAACTTCATGGTAATTTGCGAAAACTGTGAAAAATGCACTTTTGTGCAATTTTCAAAGTTTCATGTTGCGCACACATGCCCTAAGGGCATGTGTGTGCGCAACATATGTGCACAGATCACAATCAGGGGTGTAACAGGGTGTCCTTTGGACACCCGTGCACCCTTGAACTCGCAATCTCAATTTGCGAATCGCTAATTGCGATTCGCAAATTGAGATTGTCTTCCCATTCATTCCTATGGGCCTTTAGGCCCATAGGAATGAATGGGGAGGTATTCATTATTTGCGACTTGCAATTTGCGAGTCGCAATTAAGGAATTCTAAGGAATCGCTATTTTAATAGTGATTGCTTGATGCATTCCATTTTGCTATTCCTTATTAGCGATTCCTTATTTTTCGCTAATAAGGAATTGCAAAATGTATGCTTGATGCATCTGGCCCATAGTTAGTAGCAGGTTGGTAGTGAAGGCGGTGTAAAGAGGGTCAGGAAAGCACAACCACACAACCCCCGCTGGCTACTTGGTAAACAAAGTCAATCCTTTAGATGTGAATTTACATATACTCACAGTTGCAGCCAAAGTGGGTGGCCCGCCCCGTCCTCGGACGGCCACAGACGGCCCCCGCCCTTGACCCAGGCTGCTCCCGCGCGCGGCTCGCGGGGTGAGAGGGCACAGTCTGCTTTGTAGCGCCTCTGGGCACTCTGAAGACGCGTTATGGGCGCGCTGCCCCGAGGCTGCCGGGGCTGGTAGTTGTGAAGGAGCCTCACGTCGTTCCCCCTATCTCTATCTCAACTCAGCCAGGTAATCTTCATTACTTCGAATCTTCATTGTGTGCATCAGAAAATCTGATGTGTGATTCAGAAATGTCATAATCTACAAATCAATTTGAAAGGTGAGGTAATAATGTGTGAGATGTTCTATGTGGTGCCTTTCTTTTTAATCATAAAATATAATTCATAAAATTTGGAGTTAGGGATATATTTTCTAATGAAGAATTATTTATTGCAGTTTTATGTAATGTGTTTAAATGTTGTTTAACATACACTTTGCATAGTATTATGTGTGTTTTGGAATAGGGATTGTTGATTATGACTGATTGTTTTAATGTGCGGATATGTACATTAGTATTATATCAGTATGAGAACCCAGTCACAGTTTATGCACTTGGAGAATGAGTCAGTCATTGAATGAAATGAAATGAATGAATGAAATGAAATGAAATTGGATTTATAAAGCGCATGGCTGCCCGTAAGCGTCCCAGCGCATTCAGAAAAGTAATGGTACAGTCAAATGAGCACAATGTATACGGTCCCCTAACCTTTTCCGGACTATTGAGTCACTCCTAGTAAAGTCCAGGTAATAGTGTTACCTGTCTGAAATCACACTGTGAGGTCTGTGTCCAAGCTTAGAATCATCCTGATGGAAGTATGAGCTTATTTAATCTGTTTGCAGACATATAAGTGTGTATAAACGTATTGTGATGATAATTATAATCTCTCTGCAGACATGTAAGTGCTAATAAACTTATCGTGATGATGGCTATTAGCGGTATGATAATTCAGTCACTGTGTATGCATTTGGAGAATTGGTCAGGCATTCAGAAAAGTAATGGTACAGTCCAATGAATACAATGTATGCGGTCCCCTATCCATTTCCAGACTATTGAGTCTCTCCTAGTAAAGTCCAAGGAACAGTGCTGCCTGTCTGGAATCACCCTATGAATCTGTGTCCAACCTTAGATTCATACTGACGGAAGTATGTGCATATTTAATCTCTTTGCAGACATATAAGTGCTTATAAACCTTTTGCGATGATAACTATTAGCACTATGAGCATACAGTCACTGTGTATGCATTTGGAGAATGAGTCAGGCAATCAAAAAAGCAGTGGAACATTCAAATGAGTACAATGTATGCCGTGTTTTAACCCTTTCCAGATTAATGAGTATCTCCTAGTAAAGTCCAGAGAATAGTGTTGCCTGTCTGAAATCACACTGTGAATGTGTGTCCAAGCTTAGAATCATCCTGACAGAAGCATGTGCTTATGTAATCTCTCTGCAGACATGTAAAAGCTTATAAACCTATTGTTATGATAACTATTAGCACTATGAGAATCGAGTCACTGTGTATGGATTTGGAGAATGAGTCAGGCATTCAGAAAAGTAATGGTACAGGCAAATGGAGTACAATGTATGCCGCCCCCTATCCCTTTCCAGACTATTGAGTTTCTCCTAGTAAAGTCTAGGGAATACTGTTGCCTGTCTGGAATCACACTGTGAGTCTGTGTCCAAGCATTCAGAAAAGTAATGGTACAGTCAAATTAGTACAATGTATGCCGTCCCCTAACCCTTTCCAGAATATTTAGTCTATCTTAGAAAAGTCCAGGCAATAATGTGTCCTGTCTGGAGTCACATTGTGAGTTTGTGTCCAAGCTTAGAATCATCCTGACAGGAGCATGTTCCTATTCAATCTCTCTGCAGATATATAAGTGCTTATGAACATATTGTGATGATAACTATTAGCAATTTAAGAATTCAGTCACTGTTTATGCATTTGGAGAATGAGTCAGGCAATCAGAAAAGTAATGGTACAGTTGAATGAGTACACTGCATGTGGTGCCCTGTCCCTTTCCAGACTATTGAGTCTCTACTAGTAAAGTCCAGGGAATAGTGTTGCCTGACTGTAATCACACTGTGAGTCTGAGTCCAAGCTTAGAATCATCCTGACAGAAGCATGTGCTTATTTAATCTCTTTGCAGACATATAAGTACTTATACACTTATCATGATGATAATTATTAGCAACATAATAATCCAGTCACTGTGTATACATTTGGAGAATGAGTCAGGCATTCAGAAAAGTAATGGTACAGTCAAATGAGTACAATGTATGCAGTCCCTATCACTTTCCAGACTATTGAGTCTCTCCTAGTAAAGTCCAGAGAATAGTGTTGCCTGTCCGGAATCACACTATGAGTCTGTGTCCAAGCTTAGAATCATCCTGACATAAACATGGGCGTATTTAATCTCTTTGCAGACATATAAGTGCCTATACACTTATCGTGATGATAACGATTAGCACCATGAGAATCCCGTTACTGTGTATTCATTTGGAGAATGAGTCAGGCATTCAGAAAAGCAGTGGAAGAGTCAAATGAGTACAATGTATGCAGTGTTTTATCCCTTTTCAGATTATTGAGTCTCTCCTAGTAAAGTCCTGGGAATAGTGTTGCCTGTCTGGAATCACACTGTGAGTCTGTGTCTAGGCTTAGAATCATCCTGACAGAAGCATATGCCTATTTAATCTCTTTGCAGACATATAAGTGCTTATACACTTATCGTGATGATAACGATTAGCAACATGAGAATCCAGTCACTCTGTATACATTTGGAGAATGAGTCAAGCATTCAGAAAAGTAAAGGTACAGTCAAATGAATGCAATGTATGCAGTCCCTATCACTTTCCAGACTATTGAGTCTCTCCTAGTAAAGTCCAGGGAGTAGTGTTGCCTGTCTGTAATCACACTGTGAGTCTGTGTCCAAGCTTAGAATCATCCTGACAGAAGCATGTGCTTATTTAATCTCTTTGCAGACATATAAGTGCTTATACACTTATTGTGATGATAACGATTAGCAACATGGGAATCCAGTCACTCTGTATACATTTGGAGAATGAGTCAAGCATTCAGAAAAGTAAAGGTACAGTCAAATGAGTACAATGTATGCAGTCCCTATCACTTTCCAGACTATTGAGTCTCTCCTAGTAAAGTCCAGGGAGTAGTGTTGCCTGTCTGTAATCACACTGTGAGTCTGTGTCCAAGCTTAGAATCATCCTGACAGAAGCATGTCCTCATTTAATCTCTTTACAGACATATAAGTGCTTATAAACTTATAGTGATGATAACTATTAGCACAATGAGAATCCAGTCACTGTGTTTTCATTTGGAGACTGAGTCATGCATTCAGAAAAGTAATGGTACAGTCAAATGAGTACAATGTATGCAGTCCCTATCACTTTCCAGACTATTGAGTCTCTCCTAGTAAAGTCCAGGGAGTAGTGTTTCCTGTCTGTAATCACACTGTGAGTCTGTGTCCAAGCTTAGAATCATCCTGACAGAAGCATGTCCTCATTTAATCTCTTTACAGACATATAAGTGCTTATAAACTTATAGTGATGATAACTATTAGCACAATGAGAATCCAGTCACTGTGTTTTCATTTGGAGAATGAGTCATGCATTCAGAAAAGTAATGGTACAGTCAAATGAGTACAATGCATGCGGTTCCATATGCCTTGCTAGACTATTGAGTCTCTCCTAGTAAAGTCCAGGTAATAGTGTTGCCTGTCTGTAAACACACTGTGAGTCTGCCTCCAAGCTTAGAATCATCCTGACATAAGCATGGGCTTATTTAATCTCTCTGCAGACATATTCATGCTCATAAACATATTGTGATGATAACTATTAGCACTATGATAATCCAGTGTATGCATTTGGAGAATGAGTCAGGTATTCAGAATAACAGTGGAACAGTCAAATGAGTACAATGTATTCAGTCCCCTAACCCCTTCCAGACTACTGAGTCTCTCCTACTAAAGTCCAGGGAATATTCTTACCTGTCTGCAATCACACTGTGAGTCTGTGTTTAGTTTTAGGAGCATCCTGACAGAAGTATGTGCCTATTTATTTCTCTGCAGACTTGTAAGTGCTTATAAACCTATGGTGATGAGAATTATTAGCACTATGAGAACCCAGTCACTGTGTATCCACTTGGAGAATGAGCCAGGTTGTCGGAAAAGCAGTGGAACAGTCAAATGAGCACAATGTATGTGGTCCCTTAACCCCTTCCAGACTACTAAGGTTCTCCTACTAAAGTCCAGGGAATAGTCTTGCCTGTCTGAAATCACACTGTGAATCTGTGTCCAGTCTTAGAATCATTCTGACAGAAGCATGTCCTTATTTCTTTTCTCTGCTGACTCATATCTTGCTATCAATGACTAGCAGTCTGAGAACCCAGTTAAAGTGTATGTATTAGGAGAATGAGTTAGTCTTTCAGAAAAGCAGTGGTGCAGTCAAATGTGCACAATGTATACGGTCACCTAATCCCTTGCAGACTACTGAGTCAGTCTTGGAAAAGTACAGGGAATAGTCATGATTTTCTGGAAACACACTGTGAGTCTGTGTGTATTCCTATTATCTAATTTATCTACTGAAATGTAAGCACTTATAAACTTATTGGACTGTCAACTAGTAGCAGCCTGTGAACCCAGTCACTGTCTCTGCTCTTGGAGAATCAGTTAGGCATTCACACAAACAATGGTATACTGTGTTGTGAACTAGTACTGCTCTAGGTACTTATTTACTCTGTATGCGTTTTTAAAAAAAGTATTCTTTGTAATAATTATACAATTAGTACCTGTGTACTTCAGTAAATAAATTGTGATTACAAAAGTAAGTGTTTAAATGGTTTTAATATACAATGTGTTTGTTTGGTAATAGAAAAGTATATTTTGTAGATTTGTTAAAATATTTATATATATATTTATTTTTTACAGATATTGTTTCTCATCATTAAAATAAACGTATCATGACTAAAAAAACAGAAAAGAGAAAAGAACAGAAAAGGGACTATTATTTAAAGAAAATTCAACAAAAAGTATTGAATGACCAACAGCATGTGCGGAAAAAGAATAAGTCTTCCGGTAAAACAGCAAAATAATTTATTTAAAAAACTTTCAAAGCCTAGAAACAGTGTGCAGATTGTGGAAAGTAGAAAAAAATGTTCAACCAGAAAAAAGAATATGAATAAAACAAATAGAAAAAATTGAAAATTACATTCAAAAGAAATAATGTATGGTAAAAGAAGGCAGAGTCAGTATAACGAAATAAGAAAAAAGATGTTTTACAATAGAGTTGTCTTTAATTTGTTGAAAGTTATGAAAAAACATAAAAAAGAGCACCATATTATAAAAAGAAAATGGAAAATGAAATTATTGTTGAAAATGCTTTTGAATTGAAAAGGAAATTATTCATTTTAGTTTTACAAAGAATTCGAACACTAGATAAACCAATCAATTTCATGAAGGCCAAAAGTAAGAACAAAAGAGTAATTAACAGAACACATTTTTGTGATATTTTTAGGGTGAACCGAAAGACAGTTCAAGTTCAGATCCTTTCTTTAATGAAGAAAGTTATTTTCAGACCAATAATTTATTGCATGCAGTTGATACCAGTGGTCCAAATTATGAGGTTAAAAATGGTTCTCCTATTAAGAAAGAAAAGATGGTTTCTAGAAATGTAGAAGTAGTAATGCCTGATGAAGTTCTAGGGAGACGTCCTAAAGCCCCAGTGTATACTTGGAATTGCAGTAGTCTTTGTAGTATACGACAGGAATCTATTGATATTATGCAATTTCTTATGAAAATATATTAAAAAAAGTGTTAAACAAAAAACGTTTAATATGTTGCAAGGACTAGATCCTTGCAGAGTGAGAAAAAATGGTTTGCAAGGTCATTCTCTGGCTTGTCTTTCTAGGAAAGTGTGTTTTTTATCATTTCAGGATGTTAGCAGTACATAATTTTCAAATGCGGAATTAAGTCACAAGATTGTATTACGCAAAAAGTCCAGCACTAATGTTAAATGCATTGAACAGTGCTCTTTTGTGTGGGTCAGGATCAGATGTGAAGAAGGTTTGTGATGAAATTGAGTTTTGTTACTTTGGTCCTGAACAAGAGAGTGCAGAAACTGACACATTAGTCGAAGAAATTGTTAAAGAGAATGTGCAACATACTTCTGCAAAAAAAAATTTAAGAACAAATTACAAAGTTTAAGGTGATTTCAGGTGAAAGCAGTGGCGGCTGGTAAAATTTGAAAGTGGTGAGGCGTAAAATAGTTGTTGTACTGTGGCGAGCGCAGCGAGCGATCCCGACAACCTTAATTTGTGTACTTCATTTGCGTGTGTCATAGAGATGTTAGAAATGCAACCTTAGTTCCCATATAACATTTTTGAAGAAGAATATAAAGCAAACTTGCACATTTGGAATGTGAACAACATTTATTTATTTACATTTCCCATTATAAGAAGCCAGCACAAACATGGAGAAATCTCTTTAGGCCATATTTTACCATAGTCCGAATTAAGTGTGCCCCATCTCATCATGCACAAATATAAAAAATATTTCAAAAATACATTTGCAAAGTTTCCTGAGACTTGTACTTTGCTGAGATGCAAAATCGATCTTCTGCTTTCCTGAGATGAACACAGATTCTGGCACTCCGGGATTTTAAATATATTGTATGTCTTGCAGGAACCCTTTGTTTCTGTAATTTATATTCCCCTGCGGATGCAAAACTCATTGTCTTTTCTCTGTGATGGATGGCTGCTCCTAATCAAATGTATGTCTGTTGCGAGACATCTTTCAACTCCACACCATATTCATTGCATTATAATTGTGTCCCTATTTTGTACTTTGGAGGGAAGAGATTTAGACGTTTTAGGGCAGAGTTACAAAGACATGTAACAGTTCCACAAAAAGTATTTCCGCATTAGCACTACCTATACTCTTTAGAGAATCGGCACCCCCATGTGACACAGCACAAGCACTTGCAAGAGTGTGATTTTTACAAATTGGTTGGGATTCTAAAGTGGCCTCATTTTCTTTAGTGACATTTCAAGCTGATTGTTTGCGATAAAGATTGTCTTTTCAAACTATAAAACAGACCTCTTATGAAGAAGTGGTGACAGGCCAGAAAAAGCGTTCCCAATAACATTACCTGTTTTAAACTAATATTACATTTAAATGGATTCTCCTCTTGTTGGCATTGACAACAGACATGTAAATGTCCACTCTTTTCAGATAAAGTTTCAGATTAGACATTATACTGTTTATTGTTTTGACAGGAAAAAACGTGGGATGTAAAACGAAATGCCCGAGATCACACATTTTAAGAGGGGGGAATCCAGGATTGGACCTCAGACATTCTGGTTCAGCAACTGGAAATGTAGCCTCTAGGCCACATCTACTATCTTACTTCAAACCCTCTGAAGAAACACATTTTATGGAAAATAATGTTGCCCTAATTTCAACATATATAGTCAGTGTGTTTCTGCCAATGGTAGCAGCAGAGACTCACGAATAGAAAGAGGCGGCTCCATGAAGACTCTGTGAGAAGCTGCTGCCCTCAGTCTCAGTCTGATGGAAGAAAGGTCAGAATCTCTGTACTGAAAACAGAACACTAATCCTGGCCTCTCAACCGTGAGATGAACCAAGACACACCTTTGCCTGGCCAGAATATTGTTTGGGTTAAATTGCCAAACCACTGGCGGTGGCGGGAAGTTGACAATGTTATCACCATAAGCCATACATCAGGTAGAGCTGTTCTTGAATGCGGCACGGAGGGAGGTTGCTGGAGCTATTTTAATGTTATTCGTACAACCTAAATAAAAGGACGCAGCAGCTGTGTTAGCACAAGAAAGAGGAATGTATTTTGGATGCAAGACACAGTGTCCTGATCTGCACACCATGGGGATGGACAGGGTATAATGAGGTTATATTTTATAATGAAAGACTGCCATCTGTCTCACTCTCACAGGACTCACAGGACTCACGCTCTCTCTCTCTCTCATATCGAGGCAGCAGCAATGAGCCAAAGAAAGTAAAGTAGTTTAAAAAGTCCACCATTCATCTAAGTGCGTGAGGTGGCATCAAATTCACATGCATTTCTCCGGGGGTACACGCCGGGGAGGGGAGGTTCGGGGGTAATGAAATACAGTAAGAACAAAGAAACAAAACTTACCAGGATGAGGCCTTTTCTCGCCGGCGGCCGGTCCCGCGTCATCACATCACGTCTCTGAGTCCAAATCATAGGACTGGATGAGACTGGGGGCGGTATTCTGCCATTTGACAGTGCTTGGGGGTGACTGTACATCACTGCCCGAGGAGGAGCCTATCTGCAGACTGCCGTGGCTGTGCTAAATACAAAGCGCCCCTGGCTGGCAGATGTGCAGTAGGAGTCCACTTCTCTGGACTCCTGCTGCTCTCGCCTGCGTGCATGCACTGAATGACGCATGCACACTTGAGGCTGTGCAGCTGTTGCCAGCACTGGCAAGAAATGTAAACAGGCGAATGAATTGCGTCTGCTTACATTTCTTGCTGCCTGTGTCAACGTTGCTGTTTCTCTTGATTGTGACAAGTGGGGCGCTGCTCTGATGCCCCTAATGGACCAGCCACCACTGGGTAAAAGGCCAAATTATTCTTGTATTTGTTGCCGGCAAACTCACTATAAAAATCAGACTAGGACTGTTAATCTGTATTTAAAAAGTGAAAGAGAAAATTATGATAAGTGGAAGGAATTTAAAACGTATTTGTTGGTAGAGAATTGTTTTTAATTTGGGTTCTGATCAGCGTATTTGTAAATATTGCTATACCAAATTAGACAAGAATAAAATGCCCGCTAGAGCTGTCCATAATAATCTAGAGTTGGTAACTATTCCTCCAGAACTGATAGATTTAAATACGTATGAGTCTATTCTGATTCTATGTGTGCAACCATTTCAGGCTATTGTTCGAATAGAGCCTAAAACAGGTAAATTGCCTCCTACAGATTTACAGAGAGGATTAAAAGGGAGAGTTGTATATTTACCTCTAGATTTTAAGAAAATACTGAAACTGTTGGTGTAGAAAATGTAGAAAGAGAACCACTAGGTATTCTAGTTAATGGTGTTTCTACTAAGAGTAAGATAATCTGGCAAGAATTAGTGGATGTTAGGAAAGTGCAAAAGGCAATATTATATCTGATAACAAACAATGATTACTACAAAAATGTGAATGTGGAAGAAGAAGAAATACTTTTAGGAGATGATACTGAAACGTCAAGTGGTCAAATTGAAAAAGTGGACATGTCCAAAAGTGAAGAAATCTATGAACATTATATTGTACATCCTCTTCATTTGAAAGATGTGTTGGGGGATACTATTGAATTATTCCAAATGAAAAAAGCAAAGGGAACTCCCATGAGTGTTTGGGAAAAAAGTTTGGAAGCTCGTTGTTTTCCAAAGCTGTTCCCAACTGGTAAAGGTGGATAATATGATGAACAATCAGTGCAGATTCCTGCATCTGAATATCGGACAACAAGATTGTATGCAAAAGATCCAAGATTTCAACAATGTATCCATCTCATATATATTTCATCTTTTGTTTGAGAATGCATTGTCTGGACTTTCATATGCAGTTAACTACATATTAAAAACAGGAGCACATCTTCAGAATGTTTCTGCAAAGGAATTTATGGATAAAGTACATCAGAGAGATGATCTTTTAGAATCTCAGCACATTAATTTGATGGCATATCAGCGTGATACTAATGAGTATTGGTACCGTCGTCATGGAGAACTTAAATGTATGCTAAGGAACTTAAGAACTCCAACGTTTTTACTTACCCTAAGCTGTGCTGAATACGCTTGGGATGATTTATTTGAATTTCTTCGAGAGGCAAATTCAAACCAAAAAAATATTGAATACAAGACACCTGGAGAATTGTGCTCTTTGGATCCTGTTAATGTATGCAGATATTTCAATCATAGGTTTGAAGCTATGATGCTTTTTATCTGTAATAAAAAAGAATCCTCCTCTTGGACAAGTTGAGGATTTTTTGGGAGAAAGGAGTATCAAGCTAGAGGTGCTCCTCATATACATATGCTGTTATGGATCAAGGATGCACCTAAACTCGGAAATGATTCGGATGACACTATTTTGTCTTTTATTGAAGAATATGCTACATGAACTATACGAAAAAGAACAGATGAAAACAAGTCTTACGATTCCAAAGTCATTGATGTGGAAAATACTGTCGATGAAAGTACTAGTCTAAGGAAAAGTTTTATACTAAATGTTATTTAGATTTCCACGCCCTGTAATATCCAAAGGAAGTATAAACAGTTTTATGTAAGTTGTGAGACATACTATTACTAGAAAATCTCCCCAAAATACATACAATTTGAGAAGAAGGGAAGAATCAAAAGATATCAATGATTATAATCCAGTTAGTCTCTCAATGTGGAATGCTAATATGGATATTCAGTATGTTGCGGATAATTCCGTTGCTTTTGCTTTGTAAGTGACATCTTATAATACAAAATCAGAAAAGCTGGAGTTGAAAGAAATGTGGGAAGAAATTTCTCACGAAAAGAGTCTTATTACGAAATTGTACAGTTTCAGATTGAAGATGTTATCCCATCGAGAAAGTGGAGCATATGAATGCTCAGATTGGTTATCATCTGCAAGTTTATACTCAAAATCTTACTGCAAGGCGAAATCGAGTCGCCAGTAGGTATATATAGTTAGGATTTTTTTCCTATGGGATTTTTGAAAAATCTATGTCGAATAACTTTGGCGTTTGTGGACGGAATTGGCTGAAATTTTCAGGAAAATGGCACATTTTGTTTGGGGGCGTTTCGTCAAGGGGGGGCCGAGAAAAAAGGGGGGTCCCAAAATGCGTTTTTAACATTGAGTTTTCCATAGGGCGGTTGGACTAACTTTTAGCTCGAACGGCTGAATGGATTTACACGAAACTTGACAAAATTGTAGATATGGTTTGCCCGACGTGCCTTTGCTATGTCTCAATATATGTGCTCCAGTGGATTTTGAGAAATTAACGTTTTAAAAAACAGATATATCTGTGACAGCGCTCTGGTTAGAGCTCCGGTTCGCGTACCTGACCCGTAACGGAACTTCGCGAAGCGAAGCTGATTGGCTCTCCGGTGTCTGTAAACATTCTAAACAGTCCGGAGCGGCCGCCATCTTGTATCTCGGTAGGATCGAGACACAAGAGGTGGCAAAAACAAAGGGGGAAATGAGCATAAGGGGGCAGAGTACATCCTCCCTGACCCCCTAGGTTTGAAGAGGGGGCTTTAAAAGGGCCTCGCGGGGTTAAAAAATAATAATTTTTCTATCGTTTTTTTGCGGGGGGAGCGCTAGGTACGCGCACCGGGAAGCGGTCCGGGAAGCGTAATATTGGGAAAATAGGATGAAAGAATGTTCAAATATTGTATGTTTATTGATTGTTATTTTAGTTTTTTTTAAATTTATTTTATTCAAGTACCAACATGTAGGTACAAATGCAGAGTCTAAAAATAAAAATACATTGTTTCTTTTGTAGATATCTTGCATGTTGTTTCAGAAGTTATTGAGGTATATGGAATTCATAGCGTAGTCTGTCAGGAAAGCAGAAACACAATGGAGGCAGGACATGATAAAGAGATGTTAAATACACATTGGAGATGATATAGTGGAAGAAAGGAAGTAACTATGAGCAAACTTAAAGTTGCACAGTATATTTAAAGTCTGATTTTACATTAAAGTCAATTTGCTACTAGTTTAAAAAATACATATAAAAATGAATAATGTCTCAAACAATTTTTGAATTATTATATATACATTTATTATTCTGATTTGTTTTCAAAATTAAAAAGAACTTCTAATAATTCTTGGTCAGATTTTGTCTCATTTTCAATTAAGAAATCCACAGCTTCAACACATTCCAGAAGTTCTATGTCCATTTATTTATCAAAGAATTCTGAATCATTTTCTGTGTCTTGGTTGCATTCTGCAACAATTTCCACGTTATTTTTCTGCTCTCCTTCCATTTCTGTGCTGTAAAATGAATTTAAAAAAAATATATCAGTACAGATAGGGCACTGTTGGGTTTAAGTACAGACAGGTAGTTTGGTTTTTTAAACAGTGATTTTTTCGTTGGGCAGTGTATGGTATCAGACTGGAAGTAGAAATATCAAAAAATGTATGTGATAACGTCTAAGTCAATTCTTAATTATACAAGACAAGTTTAACTCCATCCATAACTAAAACAGAGAAGTCTATTTTATTCTATAAGTATTACAGAGGAATTGTATATAATTATCAGAAAATGTTTTCCTAATTAACTTACAGTACAGAACATACTTCAGTTTTTAAAATAACATCTTACCTTTCAAATAGAAGTTTAAGTTATCAGTTGAAATGTACTTGATATGTACTTCAAGAAGTAGTAGTCAAAATGGCTGTGTTTCTCTCTCTTTCTTTATATATATTCAGGTACATAACCAATCAAATGTCATGAAATAATAGAAGATATTGAAAGTAGCATGTTGATTGGTTGACAATTCTACCACTTCATAAGTGTTTTGGTTAGGTAATTTACCTCAGGATATTTAATCAGGCTTACAGCATAATTTTCACAATGAAATTCCATCAAATTTGGGGAAATGGTAGTGACTGCTATGTAGTTGGGGCTATTCTATATTTGATGAAAGTGTCTGTAGTGGTTTTTCTGTAAATTTCTTTCCCACCTTTTTTTATCGAGCGCTTACCGGTGCGCTCCCCGGTACGCGAACCGGCAGCGTTACGGGAGTCTTCCATTTTGAGTATTGGTAGAATTTGGACACAAAATAGAGGACAAACAATGTTCGGCATGGGTAGAAGGGGGCACGGTAGACAGTTTATGACCCTCTATGTTTTCTGAGGGGGGATTAGGACGCTGATATATGGAAAAGTACAAAAATTACATTTTTGAAAATTTCGCGGGGGGAGCGCCCGGTACGCGCACCGGTAAGTGAACCGGGGAGCGTACTTTGGTGAAGAAAAAAAAATTAGAAAAAGATAAAAGTTTTGAATGATCAGAGGTAGGGTAGCTCTGAAAAGAGCTATTGTGTTCTGTGGCTAATTTAGGTACCTACAAGTAGGTTCCAATGCACACTTTTAAATAAAGGACGAATATTCTATTCCCTTCATCAGAGAAGTGCACACCATCTCTTCTGTAGATGTGTTGAATGTTGGAACACAAGTTATTGTTGTATATTAAACCCATTCCATAGTCTCTCATGTAAGCAGAAACAGATTTATTCACATGTTTCTGTGCTTCCTCAAATTGTGGAAAAAATTGATTGGACCACTTACATTTTTGTCTTTGACATTTATTGGAATATACCAAGGCAGTTTGGGGAAAAAGTGTCATTTAAAAGAAGAATACATTTTACAGCTATTGATATTTGCTATTAAAAAACCATTGAAATTCACTGAAAAAAACCATAGGTTATAGACCATATATAGTTAGGAATTAGCATTTACAAAACCTTGAAAATTCACTGAAAAAACCATAGGTTATAGACAATATATAGTTAGGGATTAGCATTTACAAAACCTTATTTTACTCGCACAAAACCATTGAAATTCCCATATATAGTTAGTTGCACTAACTATATATCGCGCACCCGCAATCCACTGCTGATGATGTCACATATTACATCATTCATGACATGGTCAGTGACATCACTGATGACATCACTGATGACATCTCAAATGACATCACTGATGACATCTCATTTGACATCACTGATTTTTTTTTTATTAGTACACTAACATCAATAATGGCTGAAAATTAAGAGTCATTTGACATTGTTATAGAAATGTTTGTGACTG
>NW_028255027.1:0-112623 GCF_964263255.1 Lissotriton vulgaris | reverse complement strand
TAGATGACCTTCCCAAGAAATTTGCTTTTTAGATTTGGCGGCCGCCAAGACTTGTAAGAGATCAGTATATTGTAGAAATAGCATAATTACACCACGAGGTTTGGTAGTAAGTTTCGGACCAAGTCTATGTGCTCTCTGAATGTTAAAGGAAGCAGAAGCTGGTAAGTCCAACATTTTCAGAAGAAATGATTGAAAGAAAGCAGTAGGATTGGATCCCTCTGTATGTTCCGGAAGTCCATAAAGGCAGAGATTATTCCTGCGATTACGATTTTCTAAATCCTCAGCTTGTCGTTTAAGAAGGAATATATCCGACTTCAGAGCAGAAATCCGAGAGCATGAAGTCTGTAGAGACTCTGTTGTTTGTTCCACAATAAGGACACGAGAGTCCAATGAGGACCATTTATCATGTAAAAATTGTAATGTCTTAGTAGTCTCCTCCATGAAAGGCTTAAGAGAGCGTATCTCCTCTAGAATCAGGTCCATGGAAGCAGAAGTTGAAGAAGATGAAGATCCTGGAGAAGGAGGGTCCTTCTTTTGTCAGTTAGTGGAAGCTGTAGTTGGTAATTTACTCATGCTGTGGGTTTTAGGGATAGTGCCAGAAGGAGAATCAGATTTATGGGAAGGCAAATCCTCCATATCGTGGAAATTTGAGTCAGAATCAGAAACCACAATAGACTTAGTGGAAGTAGAGAGTTTAATGTTACGTAATTTCCCCATATAAGTATATCAGAATATGAGGTATACACGAGTCAGGCCCTTGCAGAAAGATAAAACACTCAGCGAGGTGAAGAAAAAGTGGTGCAACTGCAAAGAGCGATGAAATGTTGAAGATAGACGGCAGTGACAAGCACCGTCACATGTCACCAACTCATGCCTTAGAAATTGCCCATGAAAGCAAGAGGTAGGAGCATACCTCGCTCTTATTGGACTGCACTATTCACTAAAATCAAAGGAAACACAGTTCAAAATGCACTCTGCTGTACATATTGTGAATGAGGCAAAGAATTGCGAGGAAAAGCACAGGTATTCCGCAACACACCACATGCATGTGGAAAAAAGGAGATTATACCTCTATAGAGAGCTTTCACACGATTTAGGGCAATTATCAGCCTCTATTTGATAAATAGTTAAATCAAGCAATGTTTTTGGTAAGAGACATCAGTAGGGAAAAGGCCAGTGCAGCGTAACACAAATAGAAACATCGTTGCTGAAGCGGAGAATATCTAAGCTGTGAGCAGACAAAATGGCGGCAGTAATCTCACTGGACGAGTCGCGCTGAATTTCCAGCCCGAGAGGTGCGAAAAGCGGATAAAAAAGCTACTGAGAGGCTCACCGCAGCATTAGGCACCAAAAACAAGTCTTCTTCTCCAAGAAATCCGGGAACTGCCGCAAGGAGAAGTCCGAAACCGGGAGTCGGTGACGGAGCTCCGCTACTACGCCGCCATCTTGAACGGCGCGCAAGCCACGCCCCAATATTATCATGTTTTAAGCAGAAAGCACAAGGACATTAGCACTGGTTAGCAATAGTAATGTGTGCCCAGTCTTAAGGCCAACAAAAACGAAGTCAGCAAAAGCAGGATTAGGGGGAAACCATGCCAAGGATGCCAGGTCTAACAGCAAGCATGCACAGTTCAAGATCCTCAGCAATACTTACAAACACTGATTCAACATGGGCCATACCTACCTGAACAGATGCAAATACTTCCATCTACAATCCAAGCACCTCTGCTCAGCCTTACTGTCACTAGCACACATCCCTCGCATTCACAGAATCAGAGCCGAAGATCGAGTCTTCTCTTACATTGCTTCTAAAGTGTGGAACAGCCTCCCACTACAGATCACGGCCTACTCCTCTCTTCTTGAGTACCACAAGAATCTGAAGACTTGGCTCTTCAAGTAAGTTCTGTCCTATCACACCTGCATGGCTGATATTGTGTTTTACAAATACGTATTACATAACACAACATAGCAGAACAACAACATAGGTGTAATTTTCTGAATTCTGTGGTGGACAATGCTGTCATGTACCCCACATCAACCTGTATGTAAATATCGAACATCAAGATGCCAGGGAATCACAGATTCGGTAGAACTGTAGTAAAAAATAAGCATATAGCAGTAACTGCCTAGCCCCACTAACATGAAGGAAACAATAAGGGTGAAAACGAGAAAGAAATACATGAAATAACTACATGAAAAGAAAGCCATGCAACTAGTTGGAATAGTTGCCATGCACCAATACATTCACCAGTAGACCTTAAGGACTCCCTCTACCTAAGAAATCTCTGCACTCAAACAGGTTAGCAGTCTAGCTCTCATTCCTAGTTTCCATAAACCAACTTCCAACTTAGCTAAAGGCTTCTCTTCCAGGTGATCTCTGAAACTGTAGTATCCCCAATCTTTGAACCTTTCTATAGAAGGTATCTCTCTGCACTTTTTCCTGCATGTTAGACCTTTCTGCTGTCTTATCCTGACACCTACAACCACAGCTACAGATACACTATATATGCACAATATCCACATGATTATGCCCTAATTTACATACAGCAGCTAAATTATCAATCACACACCACAACATAAACTGTTCACTATAACTTGCGTTACTTACACCTACAACACCCTGCTTTAACTCCATGTCCCCAACATGCTTTTGCATGGCATACCACCCCAACGCATAGACGTGCACTGGCTGATACAGTACCACGTGTTTCTTAGCATTTACTGATTTAAATTATGTACCAACAGTGAGTCCAACGTCATGATGCCCAACAAAGTGTGCCAGCCCTGGGACTACAGAATGTGTACACAACAAGATACTTGCCTTCGTGTAGAAGCTTTTTGACCCCACGTGTATGGTGAGCTTGTAAAGGGAAGTTCAAACCTAAGAATAAAACAAATTCCTGTGCATTAGGCCCCATGTTCACACCTGCAACCATTTCCTTGATATTGGAAGAGGATTAACCAGTGGCAGCAAAGGATGATGGATTTTATTATGTAGTCCATAGTCAGCCACTGACCAGAGGAATTAAATATATTTTAGCAACATTGGTAGTCAAATTGCTCAAGTCATCTACACCCACAACAACTCTTTAACCAGTGACAAGTAGCCAAAGTAGCCAAACCGTCTCTCCTTTTACCATCCGGATTTGACATACTTTATTG
Source organism: Lissotriton vulgaris (assembly GCF_964263255.1). Lineage (NCBI taxonomy): Eukaryota > Metazoa > Chordata > Amphibia > Caudata > Salamandridae > Lissotriton > Lissotriton vulgaris. The sequence goes on along the minus strand of NW_028255027.1, from coordinate 109,461 downwards.
AAAATCATGACCCAGCTATCTCTATATCTTACAACGATGTTGTCCCTCCAGTGATTTCTTATTTGTTTAGGACTGCAGCAGCAGCATGGGCCCTTTCTAAGTATGTTTGGTCCAGCCTGAGTTGATCCCTGCAGGCGCCTAGCTCACTATGGCTGGAATGCCCAACCAGCCACGTTGAAATGTTGGTGGCCAATATCACTTTTAATCAGGGTGTGCATTTTTGTGCAGAGTTAAGTGGTATTGACTATGCTGGCTCTATTTTCCAAGGAGGGCAATCCTTCCAGTGTCGTGACAGTCACTCCTCGCCTCTGGACAGGGAAGATACGTGGCTCTTGAAGTGAGCCAGTTTCGTGCAGCTTTTAAGCTGGAGCATGGCTGGTCTGGCTTCTGAGTAAGGTGAGGGTAATTAGCGGGAATGTTATGTCTGTACAACACGTGCTTTTAACAAGAAATGTGTGCCAAGGAACTATTAGCCAAGAAGGAATTTAAACCATTTTAAAGGCTGCCACTTAAGGATGCAGTGAACATACAGTGGTTACTATCCAACTTCTGGCATTTCGTTTTTTTGACATTCCCTTTTTTTTACAGCACTGGTTTGCAGCCAATACAGGAGTTGCAAGTCCCATCAGACCTGGGAAGGTGACATCCTGGAAATTCCTGCTCTTAGGGTAGAATAACACAGTTCTGAACATGAATTGGCAAAGCCAACAGATATGACTTTGTCTGCCAGCCTTTAGGCTTTGGTCATTCTAGGTTTGTTCTGTCATGGTTTGAGCAAAATCTAATTGTTGGGGAAGCTTACAGGAAAAATATTTCTTTGGGTTAAAAAAAAACACACATTACTACAGTATTCCCTAATGCTGAGGGGGACTATGTTCTGTGTGGATGTGCTCCCTGTGAAAGGGCAGCATGCTGTAACTCAAAGTGCAGTCAGTAAGTTTAAAAGTATTAACTCCTTGTTTCCATCTTACTCTTGGGAAGCTACATTTCATTTATAGACACTTAAGAGAGTAGACAGCAACCAGTAGAGCCTTTTCATTCTCTAAACAGGGTATTAGTCAGAGGAATGGATATCCACCGTGGACCTCAGTATGGTCACGTGGAACCGAAAAGTGTTGAACCATAGACAACATCAATCAATTAATCAAACATTCAATCAATCAGGATTTGTAAAGTGCAGCTAACCACCCAATAGAGTATCCAGGCGCTTGCAGGCCCCGGAGGCTTATTCAAACAGCCAAGTCTTGAGGGCCAATTTGAATTCTGGAAGTGAGATGATGGTAAAGAGTTGCCTGGGGAGGCTGCACCAGGTCTTTGCTGTGATGTTGGAGACGCAGCATCCTCCACTTCTGCTTCAGTAGATGCGGGGAGCATGGGCAAGTGAGAGGGAGGGAAAGAGTAGTCTTCTCCATTTAAGTTATGGTGGTTATAATTTGTGACATTTGACCTACATTGGAATGCTTGCTATTAGGTATGTTCACTCCGAGCCAAGTAATGGTGACCTGGAGTTCCCTTCAGTAGGAAGATAGGGAGCATCTCATAGTGCACTACAAGGGTAGTCCTCAAAACAAAAACATCTTTTGGTTTGAAAGGGAGTTCAGAGGTCAAATTGCTTTTGTTTGACAGCAGAGTCAGATGATAATTTCAGCTAAGTTGCTTCAGGTGGTACAACCAAAAAATGATATGAATATATTGTTGATCCAGTACCCTAGATGAGGTTAAGCCAGAAACAAGCAAGCAAATGGCTATTTATCTCACCCTTCTATTATTCGAGGGAAGTTAGTGGCTGCTTTGTCCATGCAGTATCCCTTCAGGGTCCATTCTGGAAGCAACTAACTAATATAGATCTAATCCTGGACAGCAGGTTTTGTGTTTGGTATTAAATGACAGCCATGGGACAGTGTGGGCCTGTTAGGATAGTCTGCCAGTGGGATGTGGGATGACATCTGATGCTAAAGCACCTTGTAGCCAAAGCACAAGGACACGCGGTGAGGAAAATTGGTTTTACGTTCATGTGAACAGGGAATACATGTGACTTTAAAGGTGGTGATACAATATGGAAGATAAAATGAGAAGCTCTGAGTTTTTTGCTTTGATGGGAGGAGTTAGACTTAGGAAAGAAGGGGATAGGCAATTAGGGCGTAAAGTATGGGTGTCCCTCAAGTCCTAGTTCCCCATTACCAGCGATACCATTGATGATTTCATTTGTGATGTCATATCTGGAATTGCAGTCAGTCAGAGATTAATCATGCTTCCAGCAGCTAGCCATAAATGGCCTATTTTCTGTACCGTTTTGTTTATTTTTAATAATGTCAATTTAATTATGATTTTTTCTGAGAATTTCTGAGATTGTTTTTAAATATATCTTAATGTTTTACAAACAAAATCATTCCTGCACCTAACAAAGTTTTTTCTATGCAATGACCATTTACATATTTATTGCATGGAGTACCAGCATACAAATAAAAATGACTTTAAATCTCAGTAAAAAAACATATTTCAATGACTTCGCTGGTAATGGGTAAAACATATTTAATGGAAAAGTCTAGCACCTTGGAAGAGTTTAATGTCTGCCCATGTTCTAAGTTGAAACTGATTTCTTTCAAAGGAAAAAGGTTTTCTTATGTTTGATTATCTGCTTATGTTTGGTTATCTTCTTATGTTTGGTGGCGTTGGGGTGTTCCTTAGGTATACCAAGGGCAGGATCTTAGCAGTCATACTCTTCATCTTTACTTGAATAAAGTCTGAAGGCACCTGTAGTTAGTAGAGCTTGATGTACCTCCAATATTATGAGAAGTTAGTTCTTTTATTAATGGATAGTGTGACAAGGCCAGATGATGTTGTCTACCACCAGCACTATCATCATCACTGTCAATAACTTTATTGGTGAGAAATGCATGGAATACCACAGGAGCTGTAGAGTGGAACAACTTTATAAAAGTGGATTATAATACTCACAACACAACACTCTACTGGGAAAAGGTAAGTAGTGTGATCAGTTTAAGACCTCATAGGAAATCCTCCGACTTTCTGTTGTAAAGAAACTCTGTCTTCCCCTTCCCTGCACCCTTTTCTTTTCTATTTGTGTAATCCAGCTCCGCCCCTTTGTTTTATCATCTATGGTACAATCCTCATCTGCATTAGTTGGAATGTTGAGATGAGGCAGTTGAGCGGAGGTGATTCTGCCTTGATAGAAGAGTATTTACATTGTCAGCATTTTGCTAATAAAACACTTGCTTTAAACAGCGTTTGCAATTACTTCACTCTGCATTCTTATTCTGGAGCAATGGACCTCTTTCTCAAAATTAGCTTTGGAGGCTCATATGTATTGTTATATCACTGAGTCTGTGGGTTCAATTCTGTGCTTACTCCACACATACTGAAATATGTAAAGGATAACAGGAACTAAATCACTACACATTCTTGTTGTTAGTAACACACAATTCAGCAACCTAAGATAGTTATAATATGCTTATAAGGAGTGATGTTTCTATGCCAGTAAACGCATTTTCTTACTCCCCTCAGAAAAGTAGGTCATTGAGTGGAATACCCCATTAGTTCTTTAAAATGTGCTAGCAGAGAGAGAAAGAGATTATGCAAAAGCACACTTATTAAAGGCCTTTTGGCCCCCTTGAATTGCATGTGCAACTATCTTTCAAATGAAAACTCATTGATTGGTAAAATGCCGAACAAATACACCAATTTTCCAATTAATTTCTAATATCTCCCACATATCTCGTCTTTTCCTGTATGTCATCTCAAACGCCACTCCTTGCTCCCTCAATTACAGAACATCTGCCAATTCTTCAAATTTTGATGCAGGAATATTGCATTCCAAATACAGCAGTACCACATGTTTAATGTAGGAATTCCACATTCTCAATTACTACAAGAGAAATCTGGTGGTAATTCTTTATCTATAAATGAGTAGAAACTTGAGACATATTTAGCTTTTGTGCAAGTTAATCCCAATTAATTCAAGAGAGACATCCTATAGCTGGAATACAGTCCAAGTATATTATTGGTGGGAAGGGAATGTCTTCTTCAGTGAAGTTGAGATCTTTTGATTATTGTTGGGAAATTAATGTCCCCTGCATGGTGTACAAGCATGGTCCTGTGCCCTTAGTGCATAACCATGTGTATCTTGTATCCACTTTTCTTTATTCTGCTAATCTAGAGTGTCAGCAGAAGGCTAGGCCTGTCACTTCATAGTGAACTCCTTGACTTGTCTTGTGACCTGGAAGTGTGCAGCTAGCTTGCTCTAATTGACAGACAGTGGGCTAGTGTCCCTTTCTATGGCTTCACAACATGGTGCTGTGATGGCAGCTTACCTTGGTTTCTGAATCCATAGTTGTGAATAGACTTTTTTATCTGTGTCACATGAGTGGAGACTTACTTGTCCACTAGTGTAAAAGTATGCTTCTATGTGCTTACATGTATGCTAGTTTCTAAGATTAGAAGTGTATGCTGTGCATGCTTGTGAATGTAGCCTGTGTGAAATATGCATGGTGTGTTAGTGTGACAGAGTAATGTAGGCCTCTGTGATTCATTTTAAATAAACCAGGACTCGTTCTGTTCACAAGAAGGAGGTGGGGTTAATTTCTCAGACACAGAAAGGTATTGCTAACATTCTAAAAGCTGGTGAGAGGGAGGAGACCTAGTCACTAAAGTGAGGGAAGTGGAGACAAGGCACCTTTAGAAATTCAATTAGGACTTTCCCCTTACAAGGAGCTACTGATTCATTTCCATGAATACTGTCTTTTGGGAATAGTAGGAGTGAAGAAAAGGTGAGGAAAGGCCCAGCCTTGTTTCCTTCCTTAACCACACTCTCAATGAGGCTGATGACAACTAGGTGCAGAAACCTCACATCTCCTTGTGTCAGTTCTAGGTTTCGAACATAGAGCAGCGGTGGCAGAATGGCGTGTTTTGAGAATCTATATTTGTGATCGGATCTTTTGATCTGTGTCTCTAGTGTGAAGGGCTACTGACCCACTTGTGTAAAGTTCCACTTCTATGTGCTTACTTAATTCCTAACTCTAAAATCCCAAGTGTATGACGTGCTTGTTTGTGTGTGTAGCCTGTGTGGTACATACATGGTGTGTGAGTGAGCCAAAGAAATGGAGGTCTCTGGAATGCATTTTGGATAACTAGCACCTGGTAATATTTACATGATGGAGGTGAAATTATTTTCACAGACAGCGGAAGTGTATTGCAGGCATCCCTATAGATGGAGGAAGCATATCTAGTCACTGAAGTGAGGAGAGTGGAGAAAAGGCTCCTTTAAAAGTAAATTAGGCATGTTGCTGGCAAAGAGCTACCGATTAGTTTTCATGAACATTAGTATTTGGGCATGGTAGGGCTGAATTGCGGGACCTTTGTGCAAAGTGAAGGAGACCCCATAGGTGGGGTCCAGTTTTTTATGTTCCTCTAAATACACACACAGTTTTGGCTGATGTCAGTCAGGTGCAGAAATCTTCCACCTCCTTGTACCTCTGTTGTTGGTGCTCTAGAATGGAGAGCCTACTCTATAAATAGAGGCATTACTTTACACAAAGATTGCGTCTGGAGAGCAGCCTGTGAAGGATATTTAAGGATATTTAAATGGAGATCTTCCCCAAACCTGTTTTGAAGATCAGCGGCGTTAGACACAGTCTCCCACCGCACCCTAATACGCAGACTCTACAATGCAGGAATCCAGGACAAGGCCCTCGACTGGATCTGCTCCTTCCTCTCCGGCAGGACGCAGCGGGTCAGACTCCCCCCTTTCCTCTCGGACCCCACACCTACCACCTGCGGAGTCCCCCAGGGCTCCTCCCTCAGACCGACGCTCTTCAACGTCTACATGGCTCCACTTGCCCCCATCGTCAGAACCTACGTACTCAACATCGTGTCATACGCAGACGACACCCAGCTCATCCTCTCCCTATCCAACGAGCCCAACACCGCCAGACGCAACTTTCGAGAAGGCATGGAAGCCGTCGCCAAATGGATGAAAAACAGCTGCCTACAACTAAACACCAACAAAATAGAAGTACTCATCATGGGCCCAAACCCCGACGCTTGGAGCGACACCTGGTGGCCCACCGCCCTCGGAAACCCGCCAACCCCCACAGACCACGCACGCAACCTGGGAATCATCCTGTACTCCGAGCTCAAAATGGACCACTAGATCAACTCTGTCTCATCTTCCTGCTTCCACACCCTCCGCCTCTTTCGTAAGACCTTCAAATGGATCCCCCTCGAACATCGAAAGACAGTCACTCACGCCCTGGTCACCAGCAGACTCGACTACGGCAACGCACTCTACGCCGGAATAAACAAAAACCTCACCCGCAAGCTACAGAACATCCAGAACGCCGCCGCAAGACTGGTCGTCAACCTGCCAAAACACTGCCACATCTCCCAGCACCTGCACACACTCCACTGGCTCCCCGTTGAGGCGAGAATCACCTTTAAGATGCCCACCCACGCACACAAGGCCCTCCATGGCACCGGACCAGCATACCTGAACAACCGACTCAAATTCCACGCACCCCAAAGGACCCTACGATCAGCCCAGCTTTCCTACGCCGTGGTCCCTCGCACCAGAAAGACCAGATCGGGAGGCCGCTCCTTCTCCTTCCTCGCGGCCAAAGCATTGAACACCCTTCCGTTCCACCTCAGACAGACAACATCGCTCCCCATCTTCGCAAGAAACCTCAAAATCTGGCTCTTCGACAGACCCCCTCCTTGATGGAATGGAACCTGCACCCCCCTGCCCCCCACCCCTAGCGCCTTGAGACCCTCACGGGTGAGTAGTCGCGCTTTAACAAACTCCTGATTGATTGATTGATTGAAGATGCAGATAGCGAATACACATCTCCTGTCTGAGTTTTCTGTTTAAACTTGGGGCCACAGTACTTACCGTCATATATGGCCAGGGAAGAGAGTTCTCCACAATGTACTAGGATGATTGCTGTGCAACCCAAACTGGTGTCTTCCTGACATTCAGCTTCCCAGAGATGAGGGGATAGTACCTGAGTGTGCCCTCTTGCTGGAAGAGAAGGATATCTGACATGAAGCACCTAGAAACCTGCCTGTCTGCTGAGAGCAGAAGGGAGCCTGCCAACCCTGCAAGATGAGTGTCTCTTCAGGAGGTGTGAGATGCACTGTGTCTTAGGTGCCTATAGACATACTGTGGAAAAAGACTTAGGAAAGTGATCTGTGGACCCTCTGATTTTCCCAGTCTGTCAGCTCCTAGTCCCTTCTGGCATCCAACGCCTGTAGTATGTAGGTGCCAAACCTGCTCAGGGTGCAAGAGATGAAGAACTACAACCAGCAGTTCTCTGTCTCCAAAAAATTACTGAGGCCTGGTACAATGTGCTGTGCTGTTTCATGCTTGTGTCAGCAATTCCATGTTGTGCATACGCCTGCACACCTTTAAGCTGCACCCAAGGTTGGCAGCATTTAGGTACCAAGTCTCCTCTGGGATAATGAGATTTAGAACTGCAGCAAGCAGCTCTCTATCTCCTAAAATAGTCCGAGGCCTAATACCAAGAGTCTGCATGGCTCCCCTTACAGCATCTCCCTCATTCTATATCCATGCTGTACATTTGAGACACACAGATCGAGGAGGAAAGAACTGGAAGCTAATGATCTGCAGGGAGCCATGATTACCATTGTCTGCTGGCCGGGTGTGTGTGGGTATATATATATATATATATATATATATAGATATTTATATATATATATCTATATGTATATTTTTACTGAAAAAACCATAGGTTTCAGGGGCGTTATAGATAGTTGGACATTCCACTCATAGAAATTCCCCCGTTATAGTTAATTCAGCTAACTATAACTCGTGCACCCGCAATGCACTGCTGATGACGTCACATATTACATTACTCATGACATGATCAGTGACATCACTCATGACATCACTCATGACATCACTGATGACATCTCAAATTACATCACTGATGACATCACTGATGACATCATCCAGTGAATGTGTGTTTTTGCGAAAATTACATATGTTTTATATATATATATCTCAAGGTCGATGGAAGAATAAATGGGTATATAAGTGTCTAAATGGTTGATTTTTTTGTGTAAAATTGATTGTATAACTGACTGATTAAGTGTAACGTAGTGAATACATGGGTTAGTGAGTAATGTTTAAATATGTAAATATCTGTATCAGTCTCTCACTTTGTGTATAAGTGGCTGCATGGGTTGGTGAGTAGCTACATGAGTGTCTATATGGGTTATTAGTTGTTTTTATGTCTGTATGGTTCAGTAGGGGGTATTACTTAGTGCATAGATGCATGAATGAGCGACTCACTGTTTGTATGTGTTGAAGACAGCATGTGTGCAAGACTGTATGGGTGGATGAGTGTGCGTATGGGTGTGTTGGTGAGTGAATGACTGTCTGAATAGTGTATTTATGAGTAACTACATATGTTTTAAACTAGTATGTGAGTATTGGTGTATATAAGTGAGTATATGTGAGTGTGAGTGATTGGAAGACTTCCTGTATAAATAAGTATATGTTTCTATAAGTGATTGTTTAAGAGAGTAAGTATGTGTACACTTCTGTAGAATTAAGTGTGGTGGTGTGTGTATAACTGTATATGCAAGTAAATAGATGTTTGATACTTTGTTTGCATGTAGGACTTTTGGTGAAAGAGTGGATGTGTGTGTAGATCTTGGAATTACTGAATGGGTATGTGGTAACTTGTATTGGTATGCCCATTGTTTTGAAAATGTTAGTTTGTATTTTTGAGTGTGTGTATCGAAGGTTATATTAGGGTGAGAGGAGGTCTGCCACTCTATCACAAGGATGATGGCATCACTGATGTCATCAGTGATGTCATTTGAGATGTCATGAGTGATGTCACTGACTATGTCATGAGTGATGTAATATGTGACGTCATCAGCAGTGCATTGCGGGCGCGCAAGTTATAGTTAGCTGAACTAACTACAATGCGGGAATTTTTATGGTTTTGTACAAGTGAAATGTCCATCTAACTATAACGCCCCTTAAACCTATGGTTTTTTCAGTAAATTTCTAAGGTTTTTTAAATCCTAATTTCTAACTATAACGTCCCTGAAACCTATGGTTTTTTCAGTGAATTTCAAAGGTTTTTTAAATGCTCATTTCTAACTACAACGTGCCTGAAACCTATTTTTTTTAAGTGAATTGCTAAGGTTTTTAAATCTAGCTAGTTTCTAACTATGCCTACAGAGGTAGGAAATGTGAAGAAAAGAAGAAAAAACGCACAGAAAAAAGCAAAAGAAATGCAGAAAGAAGCTGCAGAAGTCCACAAAGATGAAGAAAAGTGCAGGCAGGAGCAAGACATGTGCAGAAAGAACAAAGAGAGGAGCAGAAAGAGGCCTCCTTGTAAAATCATCCTGTGCCCACAACTTTTTCAGACGGGTAGTGGTGATAAAAGACTCTGGCTAACCAGGCCTAGAGCCAGTGCTATGCTAAAAGACACCTAAAATACAGTGAAAACACCTACATAAACTAGGGAACACTATGCGTTGGGGTACCCCTGTGATTAGCATGACCTCCTCTGTAAGGCCCTAGTACATAAGAGGGCAGGGGGATTAAAACTACCTCTAAGTCAGAGGTGCAGAAATATGCTACTTTAACTAGTAGTTGTGTTTGCAAAGTGGTGGAGAAAGGGTGCTGGGCATCCAGCCAACGCTCAGGAATTCCATTGTGTAGGACTTACAGGAGGTACCAGGAGGGATTCTTGGCTCCCAGCAGTGAAGGGGACTGCAATCCCCATCCAAGAGCGAACCAGGGAGTGTATTTGTAGAGTGGTGGGGAAAGTGGGCATGGCCTGGTACGAGTACTTACCAATGATACTGTGTGGGACTGACTGTAGTTAATAGTTTGGGAAGTTAGCCCCGAGGAATTGGTAAGTACTCGTACCAGGCCATGCCCACTTTGCCCACCACTCTACAAACGCATCCCTGGCACGCTCTTGGAAGGCTATTGCAGTCCCCTTCACTGCTGGGGGTCCTTTAGGGGCCAACAAGTCTACCTTTTACCTCCAATAAGCCCCACGCAGTGGGATTGGTGAGAAGTAGACAAAGTCCGTGCCCCCTTTCTCCACCACTCTACAAATGCGCCCCCTGGTTTGTTGTAATTTGGGGTATTAAGTCCCCTTTAATCCTGAGGGTCTCTGGGGTCCAACTAGCCCACCAGGTACCTCCAGTAAGCGCCACAGAGCTGCGTTTCAGAGAGGTGTAAAAAGGGGCGTGGCCTGGACCACCTCTCTGCAACGCAGACCTGTGGCGCTTACTGGAGGTACCTGGTGGCCTACTTGACCCCCAGGGACACCCAGTATTGAAGGGGAATTAATTCCCCATTGAAAAATGTGTCACAGGGTGCGTTTGTAGAGTGTTGCTATGAGGGGGCGGGGCCTCCGGCATGATCGCAGAGTTTTGTATTTTTTTTTTTTGGGCTGTGTGGCCCTCCTTCTTTTTGCTTTTTTTGGGCCCTGGGGATCCCATATTTAAAAAAAAAAGAATTTGAACAGGAAGGGGGCCGCGTGGGCCCCCCTCCAATGGCAAATTCAGCCCCGGTGACCCCATCCCCTGGGGCATAGCCCCATAAATATTATTTTTTTTGCTTATGGAGGGGGCTGTGTGGCCCCCCTCCTGAGGCCTCTATTGACGCCGGGGACCCCATCCTCCAGGGCCGGCCTTTATTTGTAAAAAGTTTTGGGGGGGTGCGCGTGGCCCCCCTCCCAGGCCACTTCTAGCCCCGAGGACCCCATCCTCGAGGTTGGCCCTCTCCGTTAGGGACCGTGGGGGGAGCCCCAATGCTCCCATGGTCCCGCCGGCTCCCCGCATCCTGCAGGAGCAGGCATTGCTTTTCCACATAGAGAGCTACTGACATGCAGCTCCCCGTGTGAAAAAGCAATCTGCTTTGCTTCACTGAAGCGAGAGCAGATTTCCCTGCCCTCGCTTCAATGAAACGCAGTTGTCCTCTGTTCCTCACAATATTCCATGCCCAACGCTTTTCAAGGCAACACACGCCTCTTAATCATGGGCTTACAGAGGCAAAGACGATCTCACCTGTTTCACCATTTCTTTTTATTTGACTTTTGAGAACCACCCTCAGTGGGCGTGGCTATTGTACTTATGCACGTAGCATTATGGTTAATATAGTCCAACAGGTAAGTATTATATTTCTTCAGTAGGTTCCATGCCCCTGTACAGTTTATGCAGCTTTGATTATTCTCCTATAGTAGGACAGAATACTGAGAATGCAGGTTTTGATTTGCACAGAAATATTGTGCCGCGTTGGGCATGGAATAATGTGAAGAACAGAGGAAGCAGGCTGCAAAAAGGCAAACAAAACCGGAAGGTATCAGATCATCGTTGTGTGACCTCTCAAGCGCAGTGTTGTTTGTTGAGTATATAAATATATATATATATCAAAACAATCCTGGCCGCTGTCAGCGTGGGATAAAACAGGTGCGGACCTCTTCTCCTTGCAGTAAATTCAAGCTTTTTTAATAAAGCGCCATCACACCGTCAGTCGTGTTAGCAGTGGTGATTTTAATGTCAGCAATCATAGAGCGGGTGCTCTCCTCAACGTGTTTCGCTCCGCTGGCGGAGCTTGGTCACAGAGGCGGCAGACCCAAGAGCAGAGGACGGCCCGGGACCAGGGTTCGAATCCCGGCGCGGCAGGTTTCTGGACCAGGGTCAGCGGACTCGATAATTCTCTCGCCTCGGTGCCCACTCTGATCAGCGATCACACTCGGCAACTCTGGGCATTAGCTTGCCTCATCTTCACTAACGGCCCCACCAGACCGCCGGGGATGCCTGGTCTCACCCTGGAGATACCCATTAAGGGACCATCTCTCAGGGAAGCCAGGAAGGGTTTCGCAGCGGTCGAAGCGCCTTGGGACCCTCCGGGTATGTAGTGCGCTATATAAATGCCTATACATTTACATACATACTGGCCTTTGAAGCAAAGTCACAGGAGTTCCATACAATATTCACGTCCTGGGAAAAAGCTGACAGTGGTCAAGATTCAGTTCTATACCCAAAGTCACTGGTGTTTAGACGAGGCTCATTGCTGTGTTGAAGTGCCAATGCATGTAAGCTTTTTCAAGGTGTGGCAGGCTTTATAATAGGCCTGCCTTTGTAGCTGTAGTAGCTTGTTCATGTTTCCCTTTAGCTGAGTTTGCCTTGCTGTCCTGCTGACTCTTCCTCATTTTTTTTTTTTTAACTTTATTTTTGTTGCAGGAAGTACACGGATATCGCCAGCCCTGGAACAGTATTACCATTCAACCCCGTGTCCATACATAGGTTATATCCTGTAACACGGCCCTGTAGCCCACATCCCGGAGGTCGGGCGGCGTAACTTTGATCTTTCACGAAACATTTTGCATACTCATCCTTTCGGGCTTTCCATGACATGTCAAATCCTTGCATTTTATACTTTTATCCCCTCCCTCCCCCCCCCAACCGTGTTCTGTAAAACCAAGAAAACGTTCCCCAACTTATAACTCGCCACATCATACCTTTCTTAGCACCTTAATGTGTAATTCCTCAACCCCATAGCCAGAGTCTCGCACCTCTCCACCTCCCCCCTCCCGACAGCACCTTATAGCACATTACTTTGCTCGCCTCTTCGGCAGCCCATTAGCGCTGCTTACCTCCCCTATCCATGTCATTACGGGGTCATTTTTGGTCTCAATCCTTTCTTTTACCCTTGTTAACCAACCTATTCCACCTTACTGTCCCCCTTCAAGAACATGATATTGTCTCCATTTGGCCCACACTTTTCTGAACTTCTTGGGGCAACCTCTTGCCTTATATGTCACCCTTTCTGCCACCATGTAGAGATCTAAACCCCTTCTCCATTCCTCTATCTCTGGTGTCTCTGTGGCTCCCCAGTGTTTCGCTATGTCCCTCTTGGCCACCACTAGTGCTAGTACCAGGAATATGAGTTGCGGGCGTGGCAGGTCCACCTCGTTTGTCATGCCCAGCAACGCCAGCTTTGGGTCTCGTGCCAATTCTACACCCAGGACCTCCCCCAATTCCGTGAAGATGTGTGCCCAGTATATTTGTATTTTGTCGCAAGACCATATAGTGTGGTAGAAATCCCCTTGCTGTTGCTGACATCTGAGGCACGTGGGGTCAGTTATTTTCCCAGTCTTAAGGAGACGTACTCTATCGAAGTAGGTCCTGTGAAGCACATTCAGCTGAATGAGCCGCAGCCGTGACTTGATCGCTACCTCCCGGGGGTGCATCAGGACCATCTCCCAATCCAAGTCTTCCATCTCCCCCACTTCCGCCTCCCAGATCCCTCTCAGTTTCACTAAGTCACCCAGCATGTTGTTCGTTAGCGTCTTGTATGTTAGGGAGACCGCCTGATGTACCATCTGCCCCTGAAGAAGTCTACCTTCTAGTGGCGCGTATTCCGGTATGTCCGCGAGTGTGATATTTTGGGCTCTCCACGCGTGTGCAAACTGGGTATGTTTAAACAGTTGTGAGCGATGCAATCCAAATTACGTCTGTAGCATGTGAAACGATTTCAATTCACCCCTGCATATCACATCCCCAATATGTGAGATACCTATATCGTCCCACCTTTGGAACCCCTTCAGTTTATTTATTTCTGTCAGCCATTGGCAATGCCATAACGGCGTCTTACGTGTCGGTCTCCCCTCCCATCCCATGCGTTTCGTGGCTCGTGTCCAGGCCCGCAGCGTGATCGTTGTTGCCGGTAGGAGCGACCTCCGCACCTTTCCCCCGTATAGGTAGTAAAGTATATTATGAGGTGACAGCTTATGCCGCTCCAGTGCGTATGTCGGGTGGTCTGCTGGGGCATGTATCCAGTCATTTATGGGTGTCAGGTGTTCCGCCCAGTAATACGCCTCTAGATTGGGCAATGAGATCCCCCCACTATACTGGTGTCGTTGGAGTGTCTGGAGGGCAATTCGTGGTTGTTTACCCAACCACAGGAACGAACGTAGGTCAGCATGTATTTTGGGTAGTGCGGTGGCCAGGAGTGGGTAGTACTCATTTTGGAGTGCATAGAGGAACTTGGGGAGAGTAATCATTTTATACATGGCTGCCCTGCCTAGTAGGGTGAGCGGCAATTGCCTCCATCTGTTCATGTCTTCCATTGCGTCAGTCATAACTTGTTCTACATTACTGCAGAATGAAAGCGCCCTGTCTAGAGTGATATACACACCCAAGTACTGAAACCCCTCTATGGTGGTGAGCAGTTGTTCGGGCAGGGTCCCCCACTTGTCGGCCCCCTGTGGGTCGTAGAGGACTGACTTATTCCAATTAATGGTGTGACCCGCCCTTGCTCCAAAGCCCTCCAGTTCCCTGAACAGCTCCGGGACCGAGCTCTCAGGTTTGGTTATGTACAGTAGCACGTTCCTCTGGAGACCTGGAACTCTCGGGATAACCGGCCATTTACCCGGACACGTGCTTTTGGTGCTGTATACAATAGCCTTATCCAACCCTGGAATTTTGGGCCTAGGCCGAACCGTTGCAACACCGCCATGAGAAAGGGCCAGTGTACTGCATCGAACGCTTTTTCTGCGTCCAGGGATAGAAACCAGTGGGGTTCCTCTCTGTCCCTAACTTCTTGGAGCCAATTGTGTGTGCGTCTAAGGCAGAGGTCTTCAAACCTTTTTAGGTTGAGCCCCCCCAGCTGAATTTATTTCGATGTCGGGCCCCCCCACCACTTGACAAAAAATTCTGGAACCTGGTATTTTACATAATCGACTGTCATCCGCATTTCCCAGTCCATATCTGGCTAATAATGTTAAACACAGTAAGAGTGTTTAGAAAACTGCAGGTTTGCGAGTTGGTGTGGTGCAATGACAGAGGCTTACTACACAGTCCAAAACTACATTTTTCAAGATAAAATGTGTGCAAATTGTTACGGGTTCTCCACTTAATTCTTGCAAAGCCTCCTCAAAGAAACTTCTGTGGTCAATAAAATGAGTACCATTAAAAGACCATGCTCTCCACTGAGAAGCACTGTCCAATGGCATTAAAAAAAACAATTTCAACTCTGGCCATCCTAAGCAGCACTGGGTGTAAAATGTAAACTGCAGTCGGTGAGCAGTGAGCGAATTACAGCAGTGCTTCTGTATCCGATAAAACATGAACGAAATAACCTGCAGAAAATCCTGGCACATTTTAAAAGCCCTTCTGGAAGGAGAATGCCATTTATATTCACAAAAGATTCTAATTTCAACTTTTTCTCAATCCATCTGCAGAAAAGTGCAAATAAGCATATGCTGGGGAAAATGGGTTTCTCATACTTATGCTTTTTCTACCTAAGCGCGCTATGGTGAGCCCAAGCGGTCCATATGTTACTGTAAGTGACAAAAAGACCACTGTTAAACACTTTGCAAAACAATAAATACATAAATAACATACTCACGTTCTTGTTTTCACTTATTCTCGTTCACTTGCACTCTTTTCCTCTTTCTCTCTCTCTCACACACACTCTCATCTTCTCTCATTCCCTTTCCCTCCATTTTGTTGCCCAATTTTACGCTTCTTCTTTCTCATTTCGGTTTCTATCTCTTCCTTTCTCTTTTCACTCCCTTCTATTCCACACTCACTTCCTATCTCCCTCTTCCTCCTACTACCACCCATTTTTGTCATACCTCCTAACCTCTCTCTTCCTCTGCACGCCTTCTTTTTCTCACCTTTCAGTATATGCCTCTCCTCACTTCTAAGGCCTCGTTCATCCCCTTCCCCTCCCATGTTTTCTCGTCCTCCATTCTGCTTCTCCCTCTTCCACTCTCCTTCCTCCTCTGCTTCTCCCTCTTCCTCTCATTCTCCTTCCTACACTTTCTTTCATTCTATGCCCCGTTCTAATCCCAGATCCTTTTATGTGTTTCATCTCCTGCCGCCTCCGGCTTGTCTTTAACTGTCCCAGTTCCCTCTGGGTGCCAGCAAAGCGTGAATGTAAATGCCAGGCCGGGTATAATGCCCCTGCCCTCCCGTTCTCCGGACAGATCTGGATCCTTAATTGTACCCAAATTAATCTATACCGGAAAGGGCGCGGTTTCTACAAGGAGCCCGAAAATCTCTCTACATTTTTACATCTTACTGGTTACGCTGTTAGACAAGTATTTCAAGGACTCTGGAGAAGGGGACGCTATTTCCGTGGTGCCTTCACTACCTCTTCATTATTTTTATGCTGCCAGCAGCCGGTGAATAATTTCGCAGATATCACGAGCCAAGAACAGGCGCCCATTGGAATTAAAGGGCTTCTTTCGCCCCCCCCCCCCCTCGCCCCCACCCTTCCTGCGTCTCTGGGTGGCAGCCCGGGATAAGGCAGCTTCAGCTTCACAGACACACAGCCCCCTTCGAGTTCCTCACAGGTCTTTTAATGACCTTTTGCATGTTAATCAGGCGTTGATGGTTTTCACCCCTTCTTAGGGCCCCTGCAGCGCCACTCTGCCTCTCCGCCGTGAGAAACAATGAAAGGTGACATTTTTATGGTGGAGAGCACTTCCCCTGAGATGGCATCGCGCCCCCCCAGGGGGGCGCGCCCCACAGTTTGAATAACTCTGGTCTAAGGTTTAGCTTAGTCGCTCTGTCTGGTAGGAATCCAGATTGGTCTGAGTGTATGAGATCTGGAAGCACCGATCTCAGGCGAACCGCCAAGACCGTTGCTAGAATTTTCACCTCCATGTTGAGGAGGGAGATGGGGCGGTACGAGGCACACTCGTCCTTGGGCTTTCCCTGTTTGTAGATCGGGACAATGGTGGCCAATGTGAGATCTAGTGGGAGGCGGCCTTCCTGGTAGGAAGGTAAGGTGGCGCGTCAACAGATCCGATGCGCGTTTAAAAAATTCCGCTGGGAACCCGTTTGGCCCCGGTGTCTTCCCTGTTTTAAGTTTGTTTATGGCATCCGAGATCTCGTCGAGTGTGATTTCCGCCTCTAGCGCCGAGCTGGTTTCGGCAGTCAGTGTAGGTAAATCGACCTCTCCCATGTACTGAAGCGCCTCTTCGTCAGTCCCGAGTTCCCTTGCCGCATAGAAGCGTTCGTAGTGAGACGCAAAAGCGTCGGCTATCTCCCGTTCAGTATGCACCAGGTCGCCGTCCAACCTTCTAATCTGTTCTATCCACCTTGCTGCTCTCTCCTGCCTGCTTAACCAAGCTAGGAGTTTGCCCGATTTGTCACCTACGTCGTATAACCGATGGAGGGTTGCCAGAGATTGTGTCCGTGCCTCATTAGAGACTATCTCCCTATACTCCCGCTGTTTGTCTAGTAATCGTCTTAGAGTATTCTCTTCTTTGTGTGTCTGATATTCCTCCTCTAAGTGCAGTATTGTGGTTTCTAGTTCCGTTGTCTCTGCGTGTTGCTTCCTCCGCTCCACCCTCAACCTACTCTGCGCTCTGTCCCGGAGAACCGGTTTCAGTGCCTCCCAAAAGGTTGACCCGGAATCAACTGAGCCTTCGTTCTCCGCCACGTAGACTTTAATATCGGCCCTAAGTCCCCATACAATCTCCGGCTTCTGGAGGTCCCAGGCTGCCAGATGCCATTCTGAGCCTCCCTTCCCCCTGTCTGCCCCTACCTTTGCATATAATGGCGAGTGATCCGAAATTCCCCTCGCTTTATACGCCACCTCGTCACCCGCAGTGAGTTATTGCCTAGCTATAAATATGTAGTCTAATCTTGAGAATACTCTACGTGCCCCAGAGTAGAAGGAGTATGCCTCTTGGGTAGGGTGTCGCCACCGCCAAATGTCCGTGAGACCCAGGTTAGTCATGTGTTGCAACAGCGCTGTCCGTGCCCCTCCCCTACGGGTCGGCCCTGTGCGGTCTAGCTCTTCCGACATTACGTCGTTAAAGTCTCCTCCCACTATTTGAATCGTGTCTGCCGTCTCTAGGAGGATAGAAGCGATCGCCTTGAGTGTTCGCGCCTGAAGTTTCGGTGGAGCATATACCGAGATCACTGTGTATGTTTGCCTCCTCCATACTCCCTGCACCCCTGCATATGTGCCCTGTGGGTCGCTCCATGTACGTGTCGTGTTGAACGGAAATGATTTATTAATCAGCACAGCTACTCTCCTTGAATCTGTCGTGTATCCCGCGTGTGCCAGAACCGTGTATCTCCCTCTTGCTATAGATGCACATTTCTCACCTCTTAGGTGTGTCTCTTGCAGGAAGACAAAGTCCGGAGCCACCCTCTTGATATATGCGTTCACTAGTCCCCTCTTTATTCTGGAACCCAGGCCGTTTACATTCCACGTGAGGAGTGATACCCCCCTGCGTTCCTGTCGTGGGTCAGTTAGTGTACCTGCCATGGTGTGGAGTGACTCTTATGTTCCGTAGATGTCCAAGATATGTGCCAATAGTGGTGCTTCAGCTCGTATGATCGTGGCTGCCCCCCCCTGCCTCCCCCCCTGCCCCAACTTGTTGACTTCTTCCCCCCCTGCAACCCCCCCTCCCCACCTCCCTCCCCATCCAGGCTCATCCCCCCAGAGGACCGAGCTTTCAGTAGGAGTCGGTCTGTCGCCCACCCTCTCCCTCCCGCTATTCAGTTATACCTCACTGTTCCCACCCCGGCAGGATGTAGTATAGCACTGTAACCGGATTGTGCGCCCAGACGCAGCTTTGGTCAAGATCTGAAACCTAAAAGAAATGACTTAAAACTGTCAACAGATACCCAAATAAAATAAGAAGAAAGAAACAAAGGGGTAGTGACAACTTGCGTGCCGCCGTTCGCCCCGGCCGACGTCTCCATTAGTCCACTTCAACTGTGTTCAGGAGTGCGAGTCTTGTGTAGACGTTTCTGCCCCGCTAATCTTGTCGGAGTTCTCCTGCTCCAGGTTGCGTATCTCAGTCACTAGGGGATGAACAGGGCTCTGATGATTGTCCAGGTCGTCTGCCTCGGCTTCCGAGTCTCTGAGTTCTATATCTTCGTTGTCGTCTCCTTCCGAGCATGTCTGTTTTTGATCCCCCTGGAGTCGCAGGTCAGCTGTGCCGGAGGCCCCCGGAGACTCCGATCTCCCCCTTCTGCCTCCCGCAGATGCGCGTGCACGGTAGGGTGTTCCTGTGGTGCGAGAATATGTCCTTCTGGATTTCCTTCTTTGCGGTTTAGGCAGGCCCCATTGTGACTTTTCTCTCACGGCTTTTTCCAGTTCCTCGCGACCTGCAGTTTCCCTGCCATTGAAGATCGGTCTCTCCTCGAGCCACTGCCAAGCGTCCTCCGGGTGGTTAAAGAAGATTGCTTTTTCCTTGTAGATGACTTTGAGTTTTGCCGGGAAGAGCAGCATGTAGGTAATGTTCATGGATCTGAGTTTAGCCTTTACCGAATCAAAGGAGCGTCTCTGTTTCTGTACCTCCTGACTGTAATCCGGGAAGATCATGATGTTAGTGTTCTCCAACCTGATGTCTCCTAGCTTCCTTGCTTCCCTCAAGATCAAGTCCCTATCTGCAAAGTTTAGGAAGCGTGCGATCACCGGCCTGGGTCTCGCACCTTCCGGAGGTTTCGCCAGTAATGCTCTGTGGGCTCTTTCAATCACGAAGCATGTCGAGAATTGTGCCCCCGGGAAGGTTTCCTTGAGCCAAGTGTGTAGGAACGCCGACATATTGTTCCCCTCAATTCCTTCTCTAAATCCTACAAATCGTAGGTTGTTGCGGCGTGCCCTGTTTTCGGCATCGTCCACCTTCCACATCAGCTGTCTGTCTGTGTGATGCTTGGAGTTCTGCCATGTCTTTCCGGATCGTGGTGATCGAGTCCTCAGCTTTCTCCGATGCGCGATTCTGTCTCCGTCACTCTGGCCGAGAGGTTCCTGAAATCCTGGCGCAGGAGAGTGACCTCAGATCCCACCTCGCCAATCTTGACTTCCAGTGCCGCCCGTGATTCTTGAATGTCCGTCCGACGCCTGAATCGCTGCGAGTAGTATCCCAGTGTCAACGGGACCTTCAGATGATGCGTCCGGGTTCCCCCTGGCCTGCCGTGGAGCCGCAAATTTGTCCATAGGGCCCTGTTTTGGTGGTCTGGGTGGCGGATCTTTTTTCCCCGGTGTTTCTGCCAATCTCCTCCTTCTGAGCGTTACTTTCGCTGCCAGGTGATCGCAGCTGTCCTCCAGGCGTGCCCTGGCTATTGCAGCCATTGGCGCAGTTCGGTTCAGCCGCCACCGGTCTTACTGTCTTACTGGTGGTCTCTGAGAGGTGATGTTATAGTGTGTCGCCTTTCAGTAGAAGGTGTCCGCGACTTTCACTGCTCCCCTGATTGTGGAACCCCGCTATCAAACGTCTTTGCTCCGGCCTCTGTCTCAGGAGGACATGTGGGGGTGCAGCGATATGCAACAGCTCCGCTGTCGTGTGGCCTCGGGTGTATCCCTTCCGGGGACCGGCTCGCGTCTCGAACCTCTAACCCGACTAATAGGGCAAGGCTTCCTTCCCCTGGGGGGGGGCCTGATCTACTCCCAGGTGCTCAGTCACAGGTGGCAGCTCATGGGCTATCCCCTCCTCAGTGGCCTCTATGTCCGTCGGTACGGAGGGCTGGGCCTCCGCCTACTCTCCCAATCACAGGCTGCTCAGTGTCTTTCTGGCCCTGGCGTCGCTATTCCCAGGTCTAGCCAGACCTCATCTGCGGATTCTCCTTGTGGAGCTAGGCGGCACTGGTATCTGCCTCCCAACTCCGCCACCCCTCGCTGCCCCAATAGTGGTGGGCTTGTGGGGGGTCTGCGACCTACCGCCTCAGCGTTCGGCTCTTCGGGGTCACTCTCTTCCTTGTGGGTTCCCTCTGGGTCAGGCTAGATCCCTTCCGGTGCGGACCTCCGTGCTATGGATGGCCGGCAGAGTAGTGTGGCCGCCATCTTGGTGCAGTAATTACTGGGCTGCAGGGGGGTCCTCACCTTCGCCCGCAGTTCTCCTGGCGGCCTCGCTGGGTGTCCCTCGCACTGTCTTTGGGCGCTGTCTCGCCGGGTGCCACCTCTGCAGTCTGACCGTCACGGCCACCGAGTCAATCCGCCACCTTGGTGAAGGATGTGTGTGTACCGGCTCACCGCGTAGGCTCTTGGTGGATCGGGGGATCTGCTCTGTGGCCTCGTAGTTCTATCGGCTGCCGCTGCAGTAGGATCGCTCGTTGGTTTCTCGATTCGCGCTCCCGGTCTGCGCCCCTAGAGTCCTCAGTGTCGCCAGTCCCGATATCCAGGGCAATCTGCCATCTTGTGTTGGGACGTCCGGGCACCGGCACCTCGCACTACCGGGGATCGCCCTTCCTATGTGCGGTATCTCGTTGTCCATGCACCGCCGGCCACACCTGCCCTGGGTCAAGGGCACAGGACCTGTGGCACTCTCCTCCGACTCCCGGACACGGCTCTCACTGCGGGGCCGCCATATTGCCTCACTGGGTCTCCCGCCGGCCGCTGGCTAAACTCCAACTGTAGGGCTCTGGAGTCACCGAAACCTCCCGCAGTCCCGCACACTTGCCTCCGGGCTATCCGCCACACGTTTCTCTGCGATTTGGTGAGTCGTGGCAGGATTGTGAGTCGGATTCTGATCTCGTCGGCCGGGAGCTCCCGGGCCACACGTCTAGCACGGCATGCTGTTAGCCAGGCCCCCCGACTCTTGCTCATTTTAGACCTTCTTTTCTCTTTCTTCCTCATAAAGTACAATAATCCATAGGTGACTGCCAGTAGCGACTGGTATCGGAGGAGAGTGGTGGGGCAAGGAGACAATGAAAACAAAAAAAGAGGGGGAGAAAAAGAACTTACCTGCCACCTGATGCCCGTCGCATCACTGGTCTTCTGCTCCTCTCGTGGCTTCACTGCAGGCACAGGCTCCCAGAATCCCCTGCGGCCAATCCTGAAGCAGCTCTGATGCATGAGAGCAGCTTCAGAAATAGCCTGAGTGCTGATGATTTGTGCTCCCAGGGAGGCTGAGAGTCTTTGCTTTGCGGTCTCCAACCCAGCAACGCAGCTGGGTTGGAGAGAGCTTCAGTGAGCATGACGGTTTAGCCGGCCTGAGATGGCTGGCCTAACTGGCATGTGCTCTGATAGCAGTGTCCACAATTTCATTTGGTGCTTATCATCCCCCTAGCCCGGCCCCCAAGCATCGGCCTGGAAACAAAATAAAATGCTAATAAACCGAGGTTTGTGGTTGTTTTTTCTTTTATTTTAAGCTTCTGGCTGGAGGGGGGCGACGCTCCTCCGCCGAAGTGGAGGAGCCATCGCTGGAGATTCCGCATTTACCCACTTGGTTGTTGTGTTTTAGAGAGTCCGCATTTACCAACTTGGTTGTTGTGTTTTACAAATGTATAATTTTATTTATGCAAATAGATTTTAAATGCGATGGAGTATATATGTTGAAATTCCATGTATTAATTGTTTTATTGATTGACTGTGTATATGTTTTTGCTTTTAAATTAAAAATATTCTTTGTAATACATTCTAAATAAATCAGATTTATATGAACCTGTTACACTAGTTCATTCATCCTGTACACTGTTTCACTTCATACAAATTTTGTATTTTTATTATCAACGTGTTTTTGTACCCGATATCCCTACAGGACAGCTAAGTTGCCTAGGAATTGTTATTTTGATCACCATCGCTGGTGACAACAGACATTAAATTTAAACTCTAAGTGGCTCTGAGTTCTACTGAATAAAATGTCAGCATGAGTAAACTGCAGACTCGGGTTAAAATCTTGACTCAAGCACTTGACTGAAAATTGTGTAACTCTGGGCAAAGCACTTAGGGGCTGATTACGATGCGGCCTGTAAAGGCTCCGACCGAAGGTTGGAGACTTCAGGGGAGCATTGTAATGGGCAGCTCGGTTTCTGTCGAATTATGATCTAGGCAGTCAGAAAGTAAACTGGCCGGTCGTTCTTGCTGGCTTCCGAATGGCTCCAGGAGTCCGTTGGCCAGTCGGAAGTCAGCTAGTAATATCAAGGGTGGGCCTTTGCCCCATTGAGATTACAATGCACGGTTTCCATGCCGGGTGGCCCACATGGAAACCATCCCGGAAACCGTGTTTGGGGGCCCCCGGCAGGGCCTCCTTGTGTGTGTGACCTCCGGTTGGGGGCGAAGAGGGCACCAATGGTGCCCACCTGTTGATCCCTGCACCATGTGGCAGGCACCTTGAGGTGCCTGCTAAGGGGTGCAGGGATGAACCACACCACCCATTTCCCTATGGGAGCATGCTTTATGACTGGTTTATGTTCATTATGCATGCTCCCACAGTGAAATGTAGAAATGCGTCCTAGTTAGCTAGGTGGGACCACCAACCGGGTGTCGGTCGGTCCCAGGACCTAGTCGGTGTCGGGCGGAAGGATTTCCGCCCGACATCGAAATTGGCCACTTAGCATCCCTGTGCTTGAGTTTGTAAATATCAAGACATTATGCTTATATGTATTGTAATGATATATTAAAGTATGCAAGTTATTGATTAAACTATACAGTTTACTGTGTCTCCCACTTCCCCGTAAGGTACACGTCCTTTTTCTCCCTAACTAGGTTTTTGCCACATGTACCTCCATTGCATGTTGGCCATTGTAATTGGCTTTATGGACACCTTTTGATGTTTCAACTGCTAAGTAGCATGAATTATTCTTTTTGTTTGCTGCCAACTAGCACCATTTAGGATATAAAGCTTCATATTACTCTGAGATCCCCTCAGACTAAGCCTGAGGCATGGAAAGACCAACTATTCAAGAGCAGTTAAACACTGACTTCTTTCAGCTGCCTGCTCGGGCTCCAAACACAATAGATGCAAAAATGGCGGTCTTTTTTTCCACTGTTCTTTTGTGTAATGTACCTCATCCCTCTGCCTCTCAGGCCTGCCCCTTTCATTGCGCCAGAGACTTTGTGAACCTTGCTGTCAAGAATGGAATCTATGTTCTGCAATTAGTTTAGAAGCCATTTCCTTCCATAACCACAAAGCCTTGAGCGAATGTGGATTTCAGACACAGTTAACAAGTAGACTATCGAAAGAGTTCCCCACGAGCCAGCCGCAAAGTCAGGCCCTTTCAAGTTTTGAGCCACATTCAATAGTTCAGATTCAGCCCCTCAAACGAGTGCATGCTCTGTTTAAGATTTGTACCCCAAAACTGCTGCTCTAAAAGAAGGGATAGTTATTTCTGGCAAGAAACTGTACCTTCCTGATCTTTGTTTTCCAGCTACGCCTGATGTCCATAATACATAGAAGCTGTGTTGCCTTTCGTCTGTAACATCCCCAGACTCTGTACTGTATTGTGAACCATATACTAACCATGTGTGAAATTCGTGTAAATTCCTTTGCAGAAATGATATAAAATTCCCCAAAATTATGCAAAATTACAGAAATCCTGTGGCAGTTGTTTAGTGCTAATGGACAGCAAGAACTTAAGGGCGGGCATCTGTTCAAGCAAACGGCGCAGAATGGCGATGTGGCAAATTTTGCAATACCAAGCTGCGTTATTTAAAAATGCAGGGATGCGCTGTATTTACAAGAATACGGCGTACCCCTGTGTTTTCCCTTGCACTGCAGTTAAATATAGCTGCTAGCACCAACAAAGACACCCTTGCGCCATATTACAAGTGTGCCTGCGGTCCAGGAATGATTGTTTTTTTGCAGGAAGGTGTCCCTTTCTGCACATAAACAGCCAATAATGGCGATTTGCTACTTCCATGTGTTCTGCATTCCGCAGCACACATAGAAGTAGTAAATCACCATTATTTAATGATTGTTTTTGTGCAGGAAGAGACACCTTCCTTCCCAAAAGCAATCATTAATTGTGTCTTGCTCTTTTTATGTGTGTAGAATGCAGCACACACAGAAAAAGCAAAAACGAGGAGCAATATAAGTATTTCACCTTATGGTGCCACTCTAACGCCTGGTTTTGCATGGTGTTAGTTTGTGGCACTGCCTCACATTTACAGATCCTTGTAAATTATGGGGCAGCATCAAAAAGCAATGGGTGTTGCAGTGAAACACCCACAGCAACACCCATATTTACAAAGTGGCTTAACGCCGCTTTGTAAATATGGTGCAGGGCATTGCGCCACCGGAACGTCGAAAAAAGTGATGTTCCAGTGGCTCAGTACATATGCCCTTAACCTTTCGTCCATTTACATTTAAAGACACAATAGATTAAAATTACACACGACATGAGCAACAGCCTCTTTTGTTGAGGTAATTTGCATTATTCTAGTGCTAACGCAACAGTATTTTTACCCAAACTAAGTGGCAGATTTATCAATATTTCATGGCGCAAGCCACCTTGCTGTGTAAAGGGGCAGGAATGCATCATTTCAACATCATATGACGCATACCTGTCTTTTCATTGCGCTGGCGCACTATGTTCTGCCTAGCGCCAACACAGGCACCCTTGTGCTGTGTTGCAAGGGTGCCTGCATTTCAGAAAGGATTGTTTTTGTGCAGAAAGGGGCACCTTCCTGCGCAAAGACTATCCTCTGAGGCATTTTACTCTTTCTATGCCTGTTGCAGAATGCGGCACGCATAGAAAGAGGGAAAAAACAAGGAGGAAAAAAACTATTTCTCCTCGTTACACATCCCCTGGGGAGGCGGAACAGTGTGACGCATTTCCACGTCGAAATCTATGGGTGACTGTGTGGGAACACACACACTCGACTCATGGAACGCCTCTCTGGGACACACTAACGCAATGCAGCGATTTGTGATGTGTTGCGTTGCTCTGGAATTATCAAGCCGCGCAGGCCTTGAGTGGCTTGATAAATCTGACTTAGAGGTTGCGTCAAACATGTGCGCCCGTGCGTCTCCTTCCGCAAGGGTGATAACTCATAAATAAATCTGTTCCTAAATGTTAATTATGCAACATAGAGTAAAAGCATAATATCAAGCATTTCACATAAAGCGAGTGATGCAAAATGCTATGTATTACGTGACACATTAACATAAAAACATTGCAACCAGGCCTCCAACATTTGCAGACGTATTTCAATATTTAATTCAGTGTGTATGTTGTCAAGCATCTAGAGTAGGCAATACTTATTTGGTAAGTGTCCACATAGGCCATCTCCGATGTACAGTGGCCCCAATTCCTATGGTCCTAGCTGCCTAGTACTTGTACAATTTGTCTGCATGCACTGTATATACTGTAAAATCCTACTTAAATGATACTTCTGGATGTGTTGGGATTTTGACAACATTGTAAAACAAATTGAGATGAACACAACAAACAGAGTGAGTATTGTGCATCAAATAATATATTCTGGTGGGATTTCCCAGAGACCACCAAGCCCCCAATTACTGCAAGGTGGCTCTGAAACTAACCACTGACCATAATCTATAGAGAGCATAGTGTGTATGTGAGAATGGTTAAATCCAAATGAGACCTTGGTTGAAACAGGCAAGTCACGTGTCAGAGGCTTGAGGGTGTCCCCATGGGTTGAAAATCTACTTAAAATAAACACCATACAAAGACAAACAAGCAGGAGAATATAACATTCAGGTTAAATTAAAAGAACATCAGAACACATGTAGTCAATGTAGATCTTGGCAACAGCTTGAAGTGCAAAATTGAAAACACTTATTTTCAATACATGTTGTAGGAACAATAAAATAATCCATAGTTGCAGATGGGAGGAAGATATGTTAAAAATAGGATTTTCTGTTTCCTTTTGTTGTGGCTTCTGGTGTGATTCCCAGTGGTTTCTTAACTTTTTGGAAATTATTGTGTTAAGGAATATCATTTACATTGTTATTAAATACACAATGGTTAAAATTCTCCTGTTTACCAACTCTTGTCTACTGGGGGGGCTCAGGATTTTGGCCAACGAAGGAATAAGAAGCGATGCGCCCATACACCGAGTGCAATAGGTCTGTCCCCGTGGATGGGAGGTGTTTGTTTCCGCAGTGGGCAGGGTTTCTCATGTTATTGGTACACATCCCGCTCGTGCTGGGCATTCTGCTCCTGACTGATGATGTTGGATGTGTACTTCTTGTCTCTGAGAGAATACCCCGGCTACAGGCATGCTTATATAGAACTCTGATGGGATTGCTGCATCCCTATCTCCTTCCTATCTTCAATGTCTCTGCGTTCTCACTGATGATTTCTCTCCCAGTCGTTGCCATGTTTTACCTACGGGGTTAGATCATTTAATCTGAGTAGTTTTATGAAACATTCCAAACTCAACATGCCTAGGATCATTTCCTGTGGTATCTCCTTTTATCTTTCAAACTTTTCCTAGTTAAGAGGCTCTGGGGTGTGATTCAGTGCATCACAACATTGCTCCATGTTGGATGCTTGATGTGAATCCTCTTGCTTCTGTTGCCGCTAAGTCTCCTGTTGCCTTTCTTGGTCTGCTTGCACTAACTTACAGAGGTTTCTTCTGCTCTCGGCTATTAATCTAGAAACTGGAGTTTTTCTCCAGTCTGCATTTCCATCACTCTCCTACCTCAGTTATAATATATCATTCTAGAGTAGGGAACGAATTAGAAGACCTGCAGACCATTGGCTGAAACCAAGAGAAGAAATACAGCTTTAATTACACAAAGACCAGGCATTGTGTTGACGCTATCTTGACAGATAAATCCCCTATGCATGATCGGGGACAGTATTAAGCCTCAAGCATGTACGAGACACTGTGTCCCTAGATAGCATAAGTAAAAATTCACAAAAGTGTATTTCAAGTAAATACTCATCAAGAGATGGGAAAAAATTAAACCTATGAATGTTTATTAAAATAATACAGGTGTAATACAGAAGCAGAAGGCAAAATGTATTTGCCTAATAAATCAGTATCGTGAGTTAGGAATCAAATGCAGCAGTAAATTAAAGAGAAGTCAAGGCAAAAATATTAAAAGTCCAAAGTAATAAACAAACCCGACAAGGGTTCTGCTTCTAAAGTTAGGGAGTCAGAAGACTGACTCACGTAGAAAAATACACCAATTTATAGCCTAGGCTACAAGGGAAGGCAGGGTAAATTGCACAATCACAATGGTGTGAGCAAAAGTATCAATGAATTAGAAAATCACATGATGGGGGTGTGGCTTAGCACCCGGCGCGGATGGCGGCTCTGATGTGAGCGCTCCGTGCCAAACGGGAGATTCGTCCGTCTCCATCTCATGTAGCTGCACTCCGGGAGAAGATTCCTCAACCGGAGCATGAGGGACGTGTGCTAGCGCTGTTTTCAAGGAGTATTGCAGCATTTTCCCCTCATTTCTAGCGAGTTGCTGTGCGGCCGCGGCTCCCTGACGGCCGCGACCGCCATTTTGTTTATACTTCGCGCGTCTGACGAGCTGCTTGTTCCCGAGCCTGCCGACCTTATGGGATGTCCTGCGCCTCCACACTTGCTTATGGTGAGCTAATTTCGTTTTCCTTCTGCTTTGACTGCCCTTAACTTGCCTGCTTTTGCTCTCACGAGCTTTATTTATGAACAATGCAATTTTGGCGGCCATTTTATATTCAGTGAGCTTTTTCCTCACATAGCTCACCTACGGAAGGACTTTGTGTTTGCCCACTCTCAGGCCTAACTTACCTCTTCTGCACTTCCTTGGTTTGGGAATTACTTTGCTTTTTCAGTTTTTTACGCCAATTGTGCATTTGCTTGAATGGGCATTCACCTCAGCCATTTCTCACCTGCCTGAATGCTGTGCTTCTCCTACTGGACTTCCAGCTCTTTAAAATATATTACCTTTTTTACCTTTCGCCATTATGGTCATCCTGCGCCTCGTTTTCTTACATGATGGCTTTTTGACCTAGGCATATGAACTTTCCTTTGTGGCGTTCTGTGGCTCATGGACGCTACTAATTGCATTTGAAGCACGCAATACCCAGGCTGCTGGATTTCCCTCTGCTTTTTATTCAGTGGTGGCTCCTATCATATGGAAAGAGGTTCAATTGGTCATGTTTCTAAAACTCCACGGCGTATCTTCATCAAAAACTCGAAAGTCTTCTCTGCATTGGTGCGCTTGGAAGCTTCCCAGGCAATTGCCAACCAAATGTCGCAGTCCAGTGCGGAGCGCCCTGTTCAACATTCAGGGAAAATCACAACAAAACGTCTTAAAAAGGACCCTCCATCACCGACGGGCTCCACCTCAGCTGTATCTATGGAGCTACTGTTGGAGGAGATACGCACTCTCCGACCTTTCATGGAGGAAACCAATTCCAAGCTGCAGATCCTAACTGATAATTGGTCACAGATGGATTCAAGAGTGACGACTGTGGAACGCGCCATTTCTTCCCTCCAGGAATCATCCTCCAAGGTGACGCACATGCAGTCGCAGATTTCCTCTCTCCAAAAGCAGGTTGAGGAGCTTAAAAATCGTAATCGACGCAACAACCTTCGAATCTACGGCTTGGCGGAGAATTGTGAGGGGAATGACCCTGTTGTT
The DNA here is from genome assembly GCF_964263255.1 of Lissotriton vulgaris. NCBI lineage: Eukaryota > Metazoa > Chordata > Amphibia > Caudata > Salamandridae > Lissotriton > Lissotriton vulgaris. Next base: position 80,146 of record NW_028255027.1, on the reverse strand, counting down.
TTCTTCAAATCTTTTCTGCCTAAGCTTCTACATCTACCTGAAGGTACCGCGTTCAACATTCAGCGAGCGCACAGGCTTGGCCGCATATCTTCCTCTGCTTCTGCTTCTCCAAAACTAAGAGGTGTCATCATGTATTTCCTGGAATATACTGATCTTCTTAAGGTCCTCTCAGCAGCCCGTGATTCCCCTCGCCTCACGTGGTCAGGATCTACCCTCTTCTTCGCGCAGGATTACGCCAAAGCTACAGCCAGTCGTCGCAAAGCTTTCCTGGATATGCGACCGGAGCTTCGTTCTATTGGTGCTAGATATGGCCTTTTCCATCCTTGTCTTTTCAGAGTCACTTATAATAACAAAACGACGACCTACGAGGATCATGTTCGTCTCCAGAGCTTTCTAAACTCATGTCAAACGCCGGATATGGACCTCTCCAGCTCCTCATCAGCTTTCCCTCCATGACTTTCACAACTTGTTGTGGTGCATTAATGTATTAGCACATCCAGTGCCGACTTTATCTTTGCTCGTGTTTGCTCTGTTGATATACCCCTTCCTTATGTAATCCTTCTTGCTTCTGTTTGTTCCCTCATGGTTCTACAATTTGTTCATATGTTTTTACGTTATTGTTTCACGTTTCGTTCTTATTATGGCATTTCCTGTTGTCTTCTTTTCCTCATGTTATTTCTCTTATTTTCTCTTCTTCCCCACAGGTTTCACAGTTCACTGTATGTCTCCCCTTCGGTTTGACGGTTCGTTTACATCGGTTGTCCTGCCTCCTCCAGTTGGCGCTTCCCCCTCAGTTTTTTCATCTTCTTTCTTTTTCCTTTTGACCATCCTTCCCCAGTTCCATCCTTCGTAAGTATGTTTTCCTTCCTCCCCTCACTGTTTGATACTTCCTACATATCTCTACTCTTGATTTTTTTCCTGGTTCTCCTCTGTTCAAAGGTGTCTGTTTTTCTCTTGTTACCATCAATTTTCTTGTTTTTGCCTTTATCATATCTATTTTTTTATCACTTGTTTTCTTCTACTTTATTTCCTTACTCAACTGGCTATCACCATCACTTTTTTCTTCTATATTTGTATTCTCTATTTATGCTCTTTACTTTTCTTCTTTTCTCTCCTTCTCTCACCTGTTCTTCTGATTGCTACTTTTCACTCATTCTTGGCCTGGCTTTTCCTTCTCCTAATTCCTTTTTATTTATTCTTATTTGCATTTCCACTACTCCTTATGCTGATTTTCTTGAACTCTCTCCTTATTTGCTCTAGATCTCATATCTTATTCCTTCTTTGTGTTTCTCTAACATTTTCCTATCTTTTTTGCTTATTTTCTTTTCTGGACCCTTATTCTGTTTTTTTCTCTATTGATATTTTCTCTTCATCTCTTCTAATATGTCATTAAAAATGGTTACTTGGAATGTTAAGGGCATCAATTCTCCCATCAAACGGCAGAGAATTTTATCGCATCTGGCTCGTTTAAATGTTGATATTGCTTTTTTGCAAGAAACCCATTTGTCTGCCGAAGAATCTGTTAAACTAAAAAGAGGTTTGGTGGGTGATGTTTATTATTCTCAGGGGGATGGTAAACGCAATGGAGAAGCTATTTTATGTCACAAAAATGTATCACATTCACTGCTTGCTCAGGAATCAGATGACATTGGTCGCTGGGCATATGTTAAACTGTCTATTAAGAATGTTCCAATTTCACTTTTGAATATTTATGCCCCTACTGCTGGTGATCCTACTTTCTGGCATACTTTCTCTCAACATATCACCAGATTTATTGACGATAATTTTATCTTAGCGGGAGACTGCAATCAGCCTCTTGACCCCTTTTTGGACAGACACTCTAAGGCCCACTTTATTCCTAATAGATCTCATAAACTTTTCTCCCAGGCTATTTCTCAACACAAGCTCGCTGATGCCTGGCGGATATGCAATCCAGAGACGCGGGAATTCACCTTTTACTCTCCCTGTCATCATTCCCAATCCCGAATTGATTACATTTTGGTTACCCACAACATTGCCCAAACCCTCACTCATGCAGAGATTGGTCCGATTCTACTTTCGGATCATGCCCTCACTTTAGTTCAGCTTGACATTATTCCTAAATCGGCTGGACCCAAGCGATGGCGCTTTAATAATGCTCTTCTTTTGGACCCCAAGTTCACTGCTTCTTTCACTGCATTTTCAGACAAATTTTTCTCACTTAATGACACTCCATCCATTCCCAAGCACACCATCTGGGATGCTTTTAAGGCAGCGGCAAGAGATTTTATAATTGGCTTTGTGGTAAAGAAGCGAAGAACTGCCCGTAGATTCACAACTGATCTCCTCCTTGATATTAAGAAATTGGAGCATTCTTATTTCACTTCCCGTTATATTTACTGAAATCGAGTGCAAAGTTTTATGGAGGCAAAAATAAGGCTGGGAAAATTTTAGCTAATTACTTGAAAGTAAAGCATAACAAATTAAATATTGAATCAATTTATGACACACACTCTGTTCTCAAACATAAAGATGCAGATATTCTTGCTGAATTTTCTGCCTTTTACAAAACTTTATATACCTCCGAAACCCAGCCCTCCTCTCAGTCCTTAGACTGTTTTTTCTCCACCATACAGAAGCCATCTCACTTTCCCCTTGATCTCTCTCACTTGGAGATTAGTATTTCCCAACAGGAGTTACTCACAGCACTTCAGAGTCTCCAAAAGGATAAGGCCCCTGGACCGGATGGCTTTACTGTTGAATTTTTCCTGCACTTTTCGAAACTCCTCATTCCAAAATTGCACTCCCTTATTGATACTTTTTTTACTTTGGGTGCCTCCTCCGGTTCTTTTTCTGACGCACACATCTGTCTGATACCCAAGGAGGGGAAAGATATTCAATACTGTAAAAATTATAGACCAATCTCTTTGGTTAACATTGATTATAAAATATTTGCAAAGTCTCTTGCGGTGCGTCTTGACCTTCTTCTCCCGGATCTTTTGGGTGAGGAACAGTCAGGCTTCGTCAAGGGTCGTTTCATCACTGACAACACCAGACTATTATTTAATGTTTTAACTCAGTCCCGTCACTCACCTCATTCTCTCGCAGCCATCGCCCTTGACGCTGAGAAGGCGTTTGATAGGGTTGAATGGACTTATCTATTCCACACACTTCATTGGTTTGGCTTTGGTTCTAAATGTATTTCCTTGATTTCCTTACTTTATTCTAACCCTCGTGCAGCAGTCTGTGCCAATGGCCAAGTCTCCTCCTTTTTTGATTTGAAAAGAGGTGTCCATCAAGGTTGCCCCTTATCTCCTTTTCTATTTAATTTAGCTTTAGAACTCTTCCTATCCAAACTTCGTCAGAATCCTAATATTCAGGGCTTTCAAATTTCAGATTCCCAAGTTAAGTTGGCTGCTTATGCGGACGACATTCTTCTTTTTATTTCTAATCCCACTGATTCGATCCCCGCTTTCCTTGCCGAAGTGCATGATTACTCTCAAATATCGGGTTATAAAGTTAACAATGATAAATGTGAGATCCTACCCTGGACGAAATTTAACCTGACTTTGCCGCCTCACGCTTTACATGGAAATCCTCCCATATTAAATACCTTGGCCTACATATTACTTCTTCTATTCCAGATACTGTCTCCCTCTGTTTGGCTAAATGCACTCAAAAATTGATGGATTTAACCTCCAAGTGGCACCCCCTTTATTTATCCTGGTGGGGACGTCTTGATACTAATAAAATGATGTTATCTCCTATAGTCCTCTATACCATTTCTAATAACCCAGTGTCCATTCCCTCTAAATTTTTTAAAAAGATCAACTCTATTTTGACATCCTTTCTTTGGAATAAGAAAAAATCCAGAATGTCCCTTGCTCGACTGATTCGTCCTAAGGCGGAGGGCGGAGTTAATTTCCCAGATTTTCCTGCTTACCATAAGGCGTTTCTGTTACGACAAGCTTCCTTCTGGTTGCAAGATCCCAGTGATCCCTGCCCTCTTTGGACTAAATTCGAACGCCTTCTTCTTTCTCCCTTTTCTTTCGCTGAGTATCTCTCCTTCTCACGCAAACCCTCCTCCATATCTACCCCCATTCACAAATTCACTACTAAATTGCTCCTTTCTTCCTCTCACCCTCCCCCTTCAGCACTTGCTGACTTTCTCTCCTCTACTATTTGGCATAACACCACCCTCCTTATCCGTAATAAACCCTTCTTTTGGAAGACATGGCATCACAAAGGGTTGATATGGATCTCCCAACTCTTTTCTCAATCCACTTTCTTACCTTTTGCTACTCTCCGTTCCCTTTATGGTTTACCTGCCCCCTTTTCCCGTAAGGGCAGCAACTTTGACACAGTCCTTGTTCTTTATTTATAACAGGCTTCTTTACACACCCTCTGACCTTCATAAACGCTTTCCGAATACCTCTCATACATGCTGGTCTTGCTCATCCCCGCAGGCAACACTGTTTCACATGTTATTCTCATGTACATCTGTTCATGACTTTTGGTTACAGGTTTGGGCTCAAATTAATGTAATTTATCACACATCTATTCCTTTTTCTAATGTTAACATTTTTTTAGGAAGCCTTTCCCCCTGTTGGGACAATGTTGAACTGAAATCCCAAATTATTGATTAACTGTTGGCCGCTGCATTCCAGCAGATAACGGTAAATTGGAAAGATGTTTCCAATATTTCCTTTAAGGCTTGGTGGTTTAACGTTTGCCACAACCACAGACTCGACACTGCCTTTGTTTTCCCGGCTCACATGCTACAAAACGTATGGACTTATGGCTTCCTATCACGCTTTACTTGGATACTTGTGCTGCTTGCATGTCTGATTTACTGCCTTCACAACAAGAAGTCCTTAAACCTCCTTAACCCCATGGCTGCTAGGCGTTTTCCCGTCCTGCGCTGCAGATGATTGTATGCCATTATTTCATGACGAGCTGGCCTTGTCATCCGCGCACGGCAGGTAAGCGCCATGACGAGCCCAGCTCGTCATTAGCCTCGAAGGGGTTAAATGCTCAATGCATTACATTTTTCCTTTCTTCATTGTATTAACTTAAAATTTCTTTCAGGTACTTTCATGCTTTTATGGTTACCGTTTATTATTCCTTTTCTTTTTTCTTTTTTAATCTAATTGTCAAGATTTCCCTTTTGTTATTACTTGCAATTTTATGCTTGCTTTATTTATCACAGATTTTAATGCTTTATACTTCTACTGTATCCTGTGTTGACACCTTGTTTTTCCTTTTTAATATCAAATAAAATTTTCTTGAACTTAAAAGAAAATCACATGATATAGTTATGCAACGCCACACAATGTCACCATCGTAATGCTGTCTCCTAACTTGCATATTGATGTGCCCTACTCCACCCTAATGTCTTCTGATGGGACAGAACAAACAAGTTACAAACGCTATTAAAGTCAGACAAGCAAATAGCAGCTAGCAGGATGTAAAGGCTCACTCCCTGGTTCATATCACCAAGTATAGCATTTCAATATAAAACACTATAAGCACATGTTGATTATGTGCGTTGAACAACAGAATGAAAACAAGCACTATAGCTGCTACTGAAGGCAAAATGTAGGCGAGGCCTAGTTCTGCTGAAAGGGGGATGGGCGAGTGTTGCCAGAGTTCACACACAATGGGACATGACCCAATTCTTGGTATGGCATGAACCTATCAGGTGGAGAAGTGTGGCTCAGGGGTTAGAGGGGGCAGACCCGGAATCTGAGATCGGCCTTGGACCAGGGTTCAATTCCCCGCCCCAGCGGGTCTTGGGCTAAAAATTCCACGGACTCGATAATTCTAGTCCCGGTGCCTCCTCGACTCACGGGTTCACACTCTGTGACTCTGGGCAATAGCTTGCTTAATCTCCACAACAGCCCCTCGCGGCGGGATGCCTGGCTTTCACCCTGTGGACACCCTGTCGGGGCTTCTCACAGGGGAATACCAGGACGGGTTCCCTAGGCAAGCGCCAGGATGCCCTTTGTGGTGACAGGTTGCGCTATATAAGTATACCTACATTTACATTTACATTTACATTCACCCATGAGACCAGAATAAAAGGTAATGTTTTAGAACTGTGACAGGTTTATGCCTTAATTATAAGTCCAGGTTCCTGGGAAAAATCAGAATATCAAAGTCCAGTATAGCGTTTTCAATATAATATTTCTGTATTTTTTCATTGTCATAAATACAGGTGAGCAAAAGAACAGCCTAGTTCTGGCCTAGTTTTTAAAACATTGGAAAACTACAGTTACTCTGAGGACCAGCGTATGACCCCTCCTTGTGCTTATGTCAGTCCAATATGGAATAAAACACTGAGAAAATCAGACTCTGCAGGTTTTGTATTGATTTTCAGCACTTCACCTGACCCTAAAATGGCCGCTGGGCAATCCTCGCAGGGATTGGCTGAAAATGCCTGACTCCAAGATGGCCGCTGGGAAATCTCGCACCTCGCAAGATTACAGCCCCCAATCACACAGTCCAGAAACAAAGCATCGGAACCTCCAACCAGACAGAAGGTAGACTCCGGGTTCAGGACACAAACTCTTTCCACCGCCAAGAGTCTTGCAGGCAGAAGGGGCAGCTCACGGCAGTCAGGCACAGGCTCGCGACAGGGGTAGGCTCCCGGATCGTGCTGAAGTAGCGGGTGCAGGCACGCGACGGGGTAGGCTCCCGGATCGCGCTGAAGAAGCAGGTGCAGTCACGTGACCGGGGTAGGCTCCCGGATCGTGCTGAAGAAGTGGGTGTAGGCACGCGACCTGGGTAGGCCCCCGGATCGCGTTGAAGACGGCAGGAGCACAGCAGGGGCACGCGTGACTGGGGTGGCCTCCCACGTCGCGGCCCAGTCCACAGCCCCGGGGCAGCGGAGCATACAGCACAGGCAGTAGGGGCACCACGCGACTGGAGGATGCTCCCGGCACAGCAGTGCCGAGGCAGCGGAGCGCTCAGCAGACCACAGGAAAGTATTCACGACCACCTCGTCGCCAGATGTAGTGTTGCCATGGACATAAATACAAGACCGACAAGTGCATGTGGTAAGGAGCGTTATTCTTATCTTACTTGTCTCCTTAAATTCTACTCCTAACTAACTCGTGTCCCCCCAAGCTCCTCCTGTTCCGCCTCCTCGTTCTCCTCTCACTTTTACCTTCCGTGCTGGTCCTAACGCCCAGCTCGTCTTACAATATTACACAGTCCTATTTTAAATGCATGTTTTCATTTGAAGTACAGAAATCTACATAATGTTCAGCAGATAGTTTTTAAAACAAAATAATTTTCTTCAATTGATACAGTGTTTGTCGTGTTTATAAGTCCAGCCCCTCTTTAAAAATCCATATCTTAGTGTTTATAAAGCGCATCACTACATAGCAGTGCATTTTTTTAAAAACTGAAATATTGCATGATACATACTGTTTTGCATTGGTAGTGTATGTAACGGCTTCAGGGAGGATGTAATAGGCATTCTTTATATGTTTTTCATAAATACATATATCCCACAAAGGCTGTGATTACAACTTAATCATAGAACAATAGGTTCCTGAAGGAGTAGGTTATATGTACTTTGAATTCAATTGGTTTAAAAATCCAACCCATAATTATTTAAACAAAGAAAGCCAACATATAATAAAGAATTAAATTGTGAAAAAATCTTTTTATATATATAAAGTTCATAAGACCATCTTTACAACTGAGTGACCAAAACAAAGTCAAAATGACAGAGCCCTAAGGAACCAAAGAAATCCCCAAAAGATTAAACCATTTCCTGCTTTTGAAGGGTCAACCCAAAAATTATTTAGTAAAAAGCTAAAGGCACGTTGTTCCATAATTCTACAAATTATTTATAAATAGGGTCACAATAAATCTGACCAGCACAGAGCCAACTAAATGAAAGAAAAGAGTGAAGCTTTGCAGCTCTCGAGGAGTTAGTCTGCCAGGCCCGGTAGCCTACCCCTTGCCATACATAGCCTAAAACTATGCTCATTATGCGAAGATTACTTCTCGGAAAGCTAGTGGTTAAATTTGGAGGTGAACAGCGCCAGGCCTAGTTGTGTCATTTAGGTGCAGGTGACTCATCACCTGTGGCCTGCCATGTTCAGAGTTTTGAAGGCAGTGCATGTAGTAGAATCCAGCCTGCCAGTGAGAGTTGTAGCTGGATGGATTTGTGCTGTTCAGTTGATGAGGGAGCTGAAAGGGGGCATTCACTGCTTGTTCGAGTGATGGTACACAACACATGATAATGAAATTAGGATCCTGGTGCTGGGACTTGCAGGGGTGGCCCTGCTGAGCATCTGGAAATTATGCTGCTGGTGATGGCAGGGTAGCCTATAATTAAGCTTTCCTGTTTTCAGTTTCTATTTTTGGTAAATTCTGGTGGTGTTTTTTCAGTGTTTTCCAGTGATTTCCATTCCTCAAAAAAACAGTGCTTTTCAGTGATTACTCATTTTCTCTCCATAAAAAACAACTGTAACGGTGTTTTGCCGGTGCTTATGGAACGTTTTGCTTTTAGTATTGCTTGCTTTCTGCACTGATAGTGCATGGTATAATGACATTGTACATACCGTGTACATGTGGCCCAAATACATTTTTACAAATAAAACTTATTTTAGCACACCATACTATGCGTCTTTAGTGAGTGTTTGGTCATGAGTGCTTTCCTTCCCATGGGAACTTTTATATGTGAAAGGGCCCTCTCAACATTGCCACTTGAGATGGGCAACGACAAAACAGCCAGAACACAAATTAAAGTAATAATCAGCTCTTGTTTTTATTTGTTGCCCTTCTCCTTTCATAAAGTTCAGATCTTGAACCATTTTTTATCTTTGTGGCTTGGCCACTGCAGTGCTCCATAACTCAGTCTTCAGTGACGGCTCGTGGAGGGAGTTACGGTGGGGCAGGAGGGTGGGGAGGGGGAGGGGCAGGGTGGAGGTTGCTAAAAACCGGCATATGGATAATTGCAGGTAAGTAAACAATTTAATTAATAAAACGAATTTCGTAGTGCGCCTTGCATCGCAAAATGCAATGCAGTGCGAGCTACGAAATTCGTTTTATTAATTAAATTGTTTACTTACCTGCAATTATCCATATGCCGGTTTTTAGCAACCTCCGCCCTGCCCCTCCCCCTCCCCGCCCTCCTGCCCCACCGTAACTCCCTCCACGAGCCGTCGCTGTCAGTCTTACAGATTGTTCCCTTCATTCTCTTTAGCTGGTCATAAACTCTGGGCCCAGAATGGTGTTGGATCCGGCCAGAAAAGACCATGCAACCCCTGTCTTAACTTCACTACACTGGCTCACTGTTACACAACGAGTATTTTTCAAACCCCCATGCTTGCTACATGAAACCGTAAATGTTAAGTTGCACACTCCCCTCAGATTGTGTGTAACCATGTACTACCACCCTCGGGCTCTCAAGTCATAAACACAATGTATCCTTCAAATCTTAAAGGGTGAGGATAGAATTGCTAGGTGGCTGGACCTACTCAGTGATGGCAACTTCCCACTAGTGTAAGACCAAGTTTCTGAACTTTTCTAAAGCACAAAAGACCTTGTTTTATCTTGTTATAGGAGTCTTAGAAAACAGTAAATTGAATGACTTCCAAACTAATTTGCATTAATACATTTGATGGCAATAGTATTACGAAAGCAAAGTTAAATCTCAGGGCCTCTGTGAAGAAAAGGCTAAAAATTGGCTCCCAAGGTGGGACTAGGTGCCTTTAATCTACTGCCACATTTCATGTTTCTAGGAGAAATACATCTTTATAGAGGGCTGGGATGGCAGGGATTGATGCATAACTTATTCTAGAAAGATTTATGGTTCACGTTCTTTTATTATTTAATGGCTGATGGGGAAAAACATTTGAAGTGAAAGGAATGGTGTGGAAGCAAGAGTGATGCATTTTTTGGTTTCTCCACAGAGAAATCACTTCCACTGCATTATATAATATTTTATTTTTTTTGCACATCAAACCCTTGCTCTCTTTTAAATGATCACCCCAGGTAACAATAAAAAGCCCCCTCCATGCCCATCCCATTATTGGCCTCTTTCATAGCGTGCATTCTGAATGCCCTTGCCATCTTTTACTTATATGCTGTAATACTAGACATGTAGCACTACCATTCAGATCCTGCATCACTCTGGTAGGAACATATTTCACATTGAAAGTATTCACGTAGTTCCTAATTAACTAAACATGTATCTATTCCTGGGATTTACTTTTTTGTAAATAACGTTTATCAAGTGTATTATTCTAGTGCAGTCACATAAAGTTAACAGAGTCTGCAGCTTTGATCCAGTTTGGAGCTATTAATGGTTGTAAGACCGTTTGCGCACCAGAGCAGATTGGTTTTGGCACCCCAGTGGTTCTTCAGTGACAAAGGTGAATATCATATGAAAACAGTCTTTTTGCCTTTCCCAGAGTATTGTTCTGTTGGCACAATTTACATCAATCAGTGAAAGCTATTTCCATTCATCATGTAATGCGAACAAAGTGAAAAGATAGGCGCAGAAATCGTGTCTGAACAATATTTCACTCTTGGACCCAGGAATGGCTTTTGGCATGGCATGGGCGAGTTGTGCCGAGGTGCCAATCTTCAGAGCGGTAAAAATAACTATTTGCATAAATGTCTTACACCCAGCAACGCCCCCTACCTTAGCTGGAGTGATTCCGTTTAAAGTACTCTTAACCGTTCTTAACGTGCTGCAATCAATGTCTTTTAGCTCCTATTCACCCCCTACCTAGCCCTCCCATCAACCCCTCACCCCCTGCCGCCACTGATCTGGGAAAAAGGCATACCAGCAAAGGAGGCATATTTCCTTCTGTCCAAGGGAGTGATCGGGCCGTGTCTGTGTGCACCTCTCAAATGGGACTCTGTGCATTTTTTATGTTTTAAACAAAAGCTCCGTATTGTTAACATAATTACATCATTTAGCATCTGCTGCATTATAATTTGGTTCTTTCCAGTTTCATGAGATGCAAAGACCCTTTATTTTTGATAAGTCACATGATTGTGCAGTTTTCAGTTTTCAGTTATTGCTTGATTCTTTAAGCAGTTAAGCAAGTATTAAAAAAGCAAAATCTTTTTTCAGTCACATTATATAAATGCGTGTTTAAGAAAAAAAATATTGCTACAGAAGGAGCCTCTATCAGACACATTTTTCGAGCATTTGGGGACAATTGGCAAGTTAAAAATTCTGTTTGTTCGCAGCAGTGTTAGCCTTAATGACAACAGTGACCTCGGGGCAAAAACGTCTACTAAAGATGTACTAATCTGAATTAAATGAGTTATTGGATGAAAGCAGCTGCTCAAATAGGGCGATGAGAAAGGAACATGTAGGTGAATCTGCCAGCATTGATGAAACATCAGTGAACTTGTCAAAAGGGCAAGGTAGGAGAGTGTGTTAACTCCCGATTTGAGATGCCTGCTTCAGATTCTTGGGGGAGGGAGGGCTCTGAGGACTAAGCCCCCCTCAATCCTACCTGCTGGGAGGTGTGCCACTGCTACAGCGCACCATTAAACGCATCGCATCAGCCCGTCGCAATATGTTTTGCACTGCTTTGGCGCCCTCAAGTGGCCAAGCAGTGCAACAACTGTACATACAACAAAAATGGAAAAAATCAGCGATAATCGGTTTAAACAGAGTCAGCTGATTTTGAGCCAGTGGGGTACTGTGGAGGACAATCGGTTTTAACCGAATTCCGGACAGCCTACCTATAATGCAGCACGTGAAACTACTTGGGTTTGCAGAGAGTGCTTCAGGTAGAAGCTGCACACAGCTAGCGAGAATGTTATGAGGAGTGTTCTTACTCAACAACCGGTAAGCATGCTGCTATGGATGGCAGGATCCACAGAGTGATTAATGTTCATCTAATGAGACTTCGATGTCTGATAGAAGATGTCCCTTTAGAAGGTGATTTGAATTTTAACATATTTGTAGAGCGCGCTTATACCGGGACGGTTTCATGGCGCTAGGTAGCGGTGAACCAGTGGACATAGAGACAGAGACTAGACTGCTAGGGATCTGGAGAACAAAAAGGTCTTGAGATGTTTGCGGAATTCCGCATAGGAGGCAGAGCCTCTGAGGGCAGAAGGGAGAGAGTTCCAAAAGGATGGAGCTGGGACCGCAAATCTTGTCCCTCCGGACCTCTTCTTCCTGAAGCGGGGAATTGTCAGAAGGGCCTGGTGAGATGAGCGGAGCTCTCTGGCCAGAAGGTAGGGTGATATGACATCACAGAGGAAGGCAGGGGCAGTCCCTGACCTAGCCTGATAAGTCATGCAGCCCAACTTGAAGAGAGCCCTCTCCTTCACCGGTAACCAATGCAAAGATTGCAGCAGCGGGGTAGCATGGTGAAATTTAGGGAGTCCGTAAATCAGGCGGGCAGCCTGATTTTGAATCTGTTGGAGGCGACGGATCAGGTAGTCTGGGGCGCCATTGTAGACCACATTCCCATAGTCAAGACGCGATAGCACCATGGCCATGAGGATAAGCTTAAGGGCGGGAACAGAAAAAAAACGGGACACCTTGCGAATAGTGCGAAGTGAAAAGAAACAAGAGGACACCACTGAGTGAACCTGCGTGTGAAGGGAGAGCTGGGAATTGATAAAGATGCCCAGGGTTTTGACCTTTGGAACCGGGAGGGGAGGGGAACCAAGTGAGTCGGGCCAAAAAGACGGGGACCAGAGACTGCAACCACTCCCGGTCAAAACCAGTTCGGTTTTGTCGGGATTTAGTTTGAGGTGGTTGCAGTTCATCCAATCTTGGATGAAGAGCATCACCCTCTGGAAATTCTGGGCAGAGGAGGAAGAATGGGAAAGGTTAAAAATAAGTTGGAGGTCGTCGGCGTAATTGAACACCGAGACCTCCATCTGCTGTAAAGAAAAAATAAGGGGTGAGATGTATAAATTAAATAGCAGGGGGGACAAAGAGGAGCCCTGGGGAACGCCGCATGTCACTCTACGAGGAGGGGCAGCAAAGTCGGCCAGATGGAGAGCCTGCTCCCTGTCCGTTAGGAAGGACCGGAGCCAGGCGTGAGCCGTGCCCCCAATGCCCGCCGCCTCGACACGGGTCAACAGGATGTCATGGTCCACCGTGTCGAACGCGGCGGACAGATCTAAGAGGACCAGGGCCTGGGGGAGGCAGATGTCAATGCCCTCCCTCAGTTTGTCCATCACCGAAACTACCACCTTCTCGGTTGAGTGCAGCGGGCGAAAACCTGCCTGACAGGAGGAGAGGCGGCCAGTGGACTCCACAAAGGAGCTCAGGGTCCCGGTAACATGAGCCTCTGAGACCTTTGCTAAGTAAGGGAGAAGGGAAATGGGACGATAGTTAGCGGGCAGAGATGGATCGGCACCTGCCTTTTTCAGAATCGGAATGATAACTGCTGATTTATGGGCGTTTGGGACGATGCCAGTTTTAAGGGAGTGGTTAATTAATGTGAGTGGAGGGGAATAACAGCTGGAGAAGATCTCTTTCAGGGCAAAAGCCGGGCCGATGTCCTGGGGTGAGCCCGATTTTACCCGGGCCAGTAAGGGGAGAAGGGTTTCTCGTGTCAAGTCAAGTCAAGTCAAGAAATACTTTATTCGGTTCGAATTTTCAAAACCATAAAAGTACAAACATATATAAAAAGTGGTCCAGGAAACAAAGTTCATCGTTTAAAAAAGAGAAAAAAAAAAAAAAGTTACAATTGGTAATGCAGCAAAATTTAAAAACGTTACAGAATAGAAAACCCAATTCAGTTTTGCAATACACAAAATGGTTGGTACATGTTCTACACCCAATTAATCTTTTTGCCCAGTCTCATCGCAATAGTTAAAAACTTGGCCACATTGTAAATTTCCCAGATATTAGTTAGCATCTGGAGATATAATACCGCTGGTTTAACCTGCCTGAAACCTTTCCCCTTCAGCAGGGGGATAATGAATTTTTTCCTAATAGTTTTAAAGTGAGTACAAAAAAACAGGAAATGGGCAGTGTCCATAATTGAATAACCGTCACAATTACATATACTCAGTTCCGAGTCCCTGGTCCAGCCAGGGCGACCACAGATTAACAAGTGAACCTTGTTCAAGCGGAACTTGGTAAGAAGGTACCTGTGACTTGGGTTATTTACAGCTTTCAAGTAAAGTTCCGGTTCGTGATCTGAGGAAACAATTAGTTGATGCGACCTAACAGAAGGTTTTTTCAAATCCTTGCTTTCTCTGTCCATTCCACTATGTAGCAAAAAGGTATTCTTTGCCCACTTCAGATCAGCCTTTACGAGGGCAGAAGGATTGTGGAACAACTCTGGCCTGCCCAGCTTAACACAAAATTGTTCAACATATTTTAGCCAGGGAATCTTGTTCCAATGGTCTAATTTAAGGCAATCCTTCAAGATTTCATGATTGACATCAAGCTCTGGGTTGAGCCACACAGATATCCATTTCAGGAGGGGGGCCATAGCAATTCGATCCTCCAGGAAATCCACCCCGCATTCCTGATGTACAATGAAGTTTGCTGTGGATTTTGGTAGAGAGAGAATGGACTTCAAAAAGTTGTCTTCAATCACTTGGAGAGATTTAGCGGGCATGAAACCCCACAGGTCCGCGCCATACATGGCAATAGCTATGCATTTAGCGGCGTACACTTTTAGGACAGCCTCTATGGGCTTCACCCCAATTTTGCGTGAGAAACCAAGGACTGCAGATATAGAGCGTGCCAAGACCTTTTTTTCTCCAAAATTTGGGGAAGCCAAGTGGAGCGATCATCAAACACTACACCCAGATAGGGAAATCTAGAAACTCTGGATAATTTGTGGCCATTACAGTGTAGAGACAAGGCATATTTTTTGGCCTTAACATGGGATCCAACCACCATTACATGGGATTTGCCAAAGTTAATACTGAGGTCCAGATTTATCATAAAATTATGAAAGGAATTCAGCAGACTTTGCAGACCCACAGCAGTTCTAGCTATGAGAGCCGCATCATCTGCGTACAGTAATGCGGGCAGTGTATATTTCCCTGCTCTAGGTATCTCTTTACAGGCTAAACCCAGTGTTCCACCCAATTTATTAATATATAAGGTGAACAACAGGGGAGCAAGGATGCAGCCCTACTTAACATCATTAGTAATATGAATTTTCCCTGTGCAATTCCCTTTTCTGTCATAGCGAACAGTAGCGGTAAGCTCCTTGTGAAGGTCTGCTAGGAAGTACACGATGTTTGGGTCGATGCCTATGCTGAGAAGCTGGCCCCACAACTTGGACCTGTTCACTCGGTCAAAAGCCGAGGACAGGTCCATAAAGGCAATAAATAGGGATCCAGGCTTTGCTTTAGTGTATTTTCCGATCAGCAATTGTAGGTTTAAGCTCTGATCGATGGTGCTCCTTCCCTTTCTAAAACCATACTGAATGGGGGAAAGGGTATTAGTCTCCTCCAACCATTCGGTAAGTTTACTAAGGACCACTCTCCCTATGACCTTAACCGCAGAATCTATCAGGGATATCGGGCGGTAATTTCCCGGTACCCCCCTGTCTCCTTTTTTAAAAATAGGGACGATTACAGATTGGGACCATGAGTCTGGGATACCTGTTTTAAAAATGCTGTTGAAGACTCTAGCTAAAAGTTTGGACCAGAATAAAATATCCACTTTAAAAAAATCAGCTGGAACCCCATCCGGCCCAGGAGCCTTGTTGCTGGTCATTTTTTCAATGGCTAGGCCCACCTCTTCCTCATCTACCGTTAGGCTATACGGGAGTTGATATAAACTGGTCGTGTCCTCGGCCCCGTTAGCTTCCTGCTCATACACAGATTTAAAATGCGTATGCCATTTGTCTTCTTGAATGCCACAATCTAAATCACTATTGCATGTGTCCGCAAAATATGGTTGGTTGACCACGGCCCAGAATTTGGCGCTGCTTTTCAGGACGTCTGTCGAGGTCAGATCAGCCCAAGCATCCTCTCTGATCTCACGCCGCCTTTTCTCAATGGTGGTCTTATAAGTTTTCCTGAGGGTAGCCACAAGTTTTCTGTCTACAGGACTAGTATTTAAAGCTAGTTTTAATTTGTGATTAGCAGCAGAACATTTACTATCAAACCAGCCTACCCTTTCCTGGTTTTTCCTTTTGCACTGTTGTGTCAGGTTGGACACGATGTTGACGCATACCCTTTTATACGCTTCTAAGACCTCAGTGTCCCCCGCCTGGTCGTTTAAACAGAGTTCAAAATCCTCCTGACTATTTATACACAGATTGGCAAAAAAATCCGCAGGAATTATTTTACACCATTTGATTCGACGGGCCTGGTCAGTTGGTCGTAAGTCACCTTTGTCTATCAGACTCAAGCTACTAGCGTTAAGTTCAAATACATCTTTAACTTTTAGTACAACAAGATTGTGGTCACTAAAATGGGACCTTACAACGGTATAACAGATAATATGACTGCTATAACTACTGCTCAAAAAAATGTAATCAATGGTAGACCCACTGCCATGGCCCGTAAAAGTTGGAATGCCCTCTTCCCCCCCAGGTGGCAGCATTAAACCATGTTCAGCTAACAGAAATTCTAGGAAAGAACCCTGATCTGTATGTTCAAAATGGATGTTCTCATCATCTGGGGAACCAAACAGGAGATTCGGAGGACAGTCTTCCTGACAGCCATGGACATTGAAATCTCCTAATAAAATAACAATACAATTGACCTCCATGGACTCTTGGAACTTAATTAAAAAAGAGTTTAACCTCTGCAAGTTATCGACTGAGTGTTCTCTATCAAAAGAATTATAGAAATTCACTAATAATACAGCGTTAGAGCTCCTGTGTGTAATTAAAACTGCAAGGCAGTAGGGGCTACCAGTGGGAATTTCTTTATAGGTGCCTGAAATGTTTGCGGATATCAAGGTAACCAGGCCACCTCTAGCCCGCCCTCTCAATGAATTGACAGCTGGGAGGAAGAAGGTGGTGTATCCATCCAATGTAAGCAGATTTTCAGTCACCCACGTTTCCTGCATAGCGATAATGTCCATAGTGCCTATGAGGTCTCTCCAATGGGGGTCATCGATTTTGTTCTTGAGGCCCGCTATGTTCCATGTGGCCATTGCGATCACCTGCCTGCCTCCTTTATTCCCATCAATTGCAGACAAATCTGTCCCCCCCTCCATGACCTGTTCTATGGTAATCGTTCGCTCAGTACTTGGATCAGGATTTGAGTCTTGTGGGAGTTGACTACTCTGTAAGGTGGTGTATAGGGCGGATTGTGTAGCAAAGTGACCCAATGTTTGTCAATCTACCCAGTCCATAAAGGACGGGTGATCGTAATGATTGAACGTTTGCGTGATGATAATCCTGATATGGATGTTTATTTTGGGGGCCAGCGAAAAAACCACCCTGAAAAGGTCCAGCTCTTCTTCTCCTGATCACGGTCCACCCATCCTCACCCCCCTCCTCCCAGCCACGTGATTGAGCCTCCCAGGGGGGATTATGCCTCTGTCTATAGATGGACTCCTGAGGGCCCTTTAACCAACTCCATCTTTTGTCGGGTTGGTTCCCTTGAACATAAAAATAGGAGAGAGGCCTGGCCGTGACCGTACTCGCCTGATGGCGCGGTATACCAGTACAGATGTAATTTACTACCTGTGTGTGCTCAAAGGTGACTACCACGCAGTCACCTTGTAGGTTTTTCCTATTTCCTCCCACCCAGGGAGTTCTCTCTACCATTAGGATGTTACTAGGCATGCCAGGCGGTAATGGAAAGTTTTTAGACAGCCAATGGCACACCTTATTCTTTAGGGTTTGGTAGGACTCCGTTTCAGTTGGCCCGAGTTCAGTGACCCCCGTCAGGATAACTACATAGGAGCATGCATCCGGGGGAAGGTGGATGTTTCTCCGTGATTCTCTCTTTTCCTTTGGGGTCTGATCCAATTTAGGGGTCGGAGGTGTGGGTTCTTTAAACTTAACCTGAGAGGTAACCTTGGGTTTAGCAGGATTAGAGACTAGTTTTGTGTCAGGGGTTTTTGAGGAAGTGCCCCCAGTGATGGTGGAATTGGTAGGATTAGTGGGCGTATTTTTTTTAAGAGAAGGGGAATTTTTATCAGCCGAGGGAGGCTTATTCATGGCCTTTTTTACGGGGGGTATCTTGTTATCCAGACTGAAACCAGGAGCGCTTATATCTTTATGAATGTTTTTTAAGATGGTTTCTAAGCAACGCAACCTGGCTTCAATTGGTTCAAGCAGGATTTTCAACATTTGGAAGATGTTATTATTTACCATGTTTAAGCTGTTCCTGTCCTCCTCACTTCTAGCATGATTATCTACTTCACCACCTAGATCCAAGATTTCATCTAGACTACTATCTATAACTGTGTCATCTGGTAAACTTAGCGGTAGACCCACATTAGTTTGTTTGGCTCCATCGATGTCAGCAGTATTAGCCACCAGAACACTATTAGAGTTTGGGGGCACCAAGTCTGAGGTAGTCTGATCTAAGTTCAGAGTGTTCAATGCTTTCTTTCGCTTACGTGTAACAGGTTTGGACTTTTTTTTAGGAATTGCTCCCTCTTTCAAGCCCCTTTCAAATGCATTTTCTACAGAAACATCCTCCGACTCGTTTAATGAACCACTCTCTGCTAACAAAGCAAGATTAGGTGTTGCCTCCAGACCTTCTTGCGAACTAATAACATCATGAGCCCCCTCGTTGTGTACAATAGCTGAGGTGTTTACGTTTGTAACTGCATGTGGCGTACAAGCTTGTGCTATGAGGCCTAAAGAGGATCTCCTGGCCAATGCCAAATCTTGAGACACCCTTCTGTCCATTAATATAATACCCTCATCTATTAAGGCATGGGTCCGAACGATAAAATCATCGAGGGTACCTGTTAGTTTTTTGGCTCCAGCAGCTGCCATGCTTCTAGTCTCTCGACAGTTCATTACAGGCTAAATATTATACAATTACAGAGCAAGGCAGCCGGGGTTACGTGTGAGCAGTAGAAAATTAGTCTCTAATGTTGGTCCCAGTGATAATAACAAAATTAACAGTGAGCAAACTTACAAATGTGTAGGGGATCCGTTGGTCCGACGAATGGCACACAAATTACAAAGGGTGTGGCCCAGACCAGGCTCCTCAGGCCTCTGAGGGCCACAGAGGGCCCGCCCTTTGCCCGGGCTTAGCCCCGGGCGTCCCGCACGCGTCCCGCGTAGCGGGTATCAGCAGTTGCTAATAAGGGGAAGATGCGGTTAGGGGCGGGGCTACCCGGGAGAGCGTCCAGGTGCAGGGGATGGCTACACAGGGACTCCTGGGAAATGGAGTCCCTGTCCCTCACCTGGTGCTCGCAGCCCGGGCTGAGTGTTCTCTCCTTCCTTTCTCCCAGTGAGGCACACGGTGCTCCGCCGAAGGTCTTCGCCTCAGCGAGGCAGTCCTGTCCAGCAATGCGGGCGATGCGGGACCCGCGCAGCGGGTTCCACGAGGTGTAAAGCAAAAGGGTCAGCCCAGCAGCAGGAACGTTGTAGTCAAAAGGTCAGCCCAGCAGCAGGTACGTTGCAGGGATGGTCCACGAGGGTCCCTGGTCAGCAGCAGTTTGGTTAGCGTTTCCCGACTTGCTCCGGAAAACAGCAGCTTTTGGTCTGGCGGTTGGGGGCGGGGCTACCCGGGAGAGCGTCCAGGTGCAGGGGATGGCTACACAGGGACTCCTGGGAAATGGAGTCCCTGTCCCTCACCTGGTGCTCGCAGCCCGGGCTGAGTGTTCTCTCCTTCCTTTCTCCCAGTGAGGCACACGGTGCTCCGCCGAAGGTCTTCGCCTCAGCGAGGCAGTCCTGTCCAGCAATGCGGGCGATGCGGGACCCGCGCAGCGGGTTCCGCGAGGTGTAAAGCAAAAGGGTCAGCCCAGCAGCAGGAACGTTGTAGTCAAAAGGTCAGCCCAGCAGCAGGTACGTTGCAGGGATGGTCCACGAGGGTCCCTGGTCAGCAGCAGTTTGGTTAGCGTTTCCCGACTTGCTCCGGAAAACAGCAGCTTTTGGTCCGGCGGTTGGGGGCGGGGCTACCCGGGAGAGCGTCCAGGTGCAGGGGATGGCTACACAGGGACTCCTGGGAAATGGAGTCCCTGTCCCTCACCTGGTGCTCGCAGCCCGGGCTGAGTGTTCTCTCCTTCCTTTCTCCCAGTGAGGCACACGGTGCTCCGCCGAAGGTCTTCGCCTCAGCGAGGCAGTCCTGTCCAGCAATGCGGGCGATGCGGGACCCGCGCAGCGGGTTCCGCGAGGTGTAAAGCAAAAGGGTCAGCCCAGCAGCAGGAACGTTGTAGTCAAAAGGTCAGCCCAGCAGCAGGTACGTTGCAGGGATGGTCCACGAGGGTCCCTGGTCAGCAGCAGTTTGGTTAGCGTTTCCCCGTGTCAAAAGGGGAAGCTGAGTGAGGAGTGGAGCAGCGGGAGGCGGGGAAGCGGTGGACGGTGTCGGGAGTGAGGGAGGAATGTTGGCTTTAATGAGAGCTACCTTCTCGATAAAGAAGGAGTTGAGGGAATTGCAGAGTGATTGAGACGGAGGAATTTTAGAAATCACCCTGTCGGAGGCATGCGTGGTGGAAGGGCCAACTTTCTGTTGGGCACCTGGAAAAGTTGTCATCAGTGGAAGAACATTATGATGTAGTTGATAAAAATGACTTCCAACTAGGTAACAAGATCCTGGGCAGGAGTTAAGGCCACTGCTGCACAGGTGATCTGAATGATGGAGAGTGATGCTCCTTGCTGTACATCTGGTTAGTTTGTAAGGAGGGTGCATCCTCCTAGGCAGCAGAAGAGGGTGGTTGTCAAGTGGTATTACCTCCAGGGTAGATGGATACGGTGTTAGCACGGCATACACCCGCTGGGCACCTGGTGAGGGTCCTGTGAAGGGAGCACCCTCTTGGACAGTTGGTGTGTATAATGGAGAAGGATGATCCTTGCTGGTTGACTAGTGAGGGTGTTCCTCTGGGATGTTACCTCCTCGGTAGCTGTTGAGGCTGCTTCTAAGCATGACAAGTGATGCCATTTGCTGATCTAATGAGATGCTGTGATTGGCAGGGTGAAGAACCGGATTAACGCCACTTACTGGGTCTCGGCACAGGTGGAACTGCCCAAGCCTTCCATACCCTTCATTCGTAGTAAAAGGAGACACAGGAGCCTTCGTCTTCAGGAGGAACCCAGATTTATTCAAATAGCCCCGGCTATGGAACAGAGTCCCAAGCTTGTCAGAAACAAGACAGAGGAGGTTGCTGCTTTACTCCGCAGTTTACAAGCCTTTTATACTTTTTCATTCTGATCTTATGGCTGTTAGTTCATTTTTCAATCAGGGCAGTGTTTGCAGTTGATAACCAGATCCATACGCTGTTTGTAGATGGTGACCTGGTAAAGGCTTGGTACACAAATCATTGTTCACTCAGTTTGATCAAAACACGGCCATTCAGGTCATTGTTCGATCAGCTTGATCAAAGCCCGGTCTTTCAGGTCATTGTTTAATCACCCTGATCAAGGCCCAGCAGTCAGATCATTGTCCAGATGACCTGATCACGGTGTCAAGGATGTTTACCAGGCTGGGAACAGGAGATGGAATTCAAATCATTTACACGGGGTGTGAGTGTCTCGTGGCTTTCTGGTGAACTGCAAAGAACAGGGGGGGTGCGACAGTTCCTGGGCAGAAATGCAGGCTGCAAGATAGTCGTTGTCGTGTTAGTTAGATTTTCCTCAGGCATCAGCAGAAACGGCCAGGTGGGTTGTGTGGAAGTGTTTGATATGAGATGGCAATGAAAAATCAATTTAGTCCTGGTACAAATTATGCATATCAGAAGAACACTTTTCCTCAGACCCTTTTTTACCATTGAGTGGCAAATACTTTAAGAAATGTCAATGTTCATAAGGCCATTGGTTTCTTGTTGGAGCATCATCATCAAATTGGTGTTGTGAATGTTAGAGGGAGGAGGCTTGATGATCTGGACACACAAGTGACTGTTCGGTCACTTGTGGTGTTCCTCAGGGCTCTTCTCTTTCCCCTCTCCTCTTTAATCTGTATATCTGTCCCCTTGTTTCTTCTCTTCTCAAGCTGGGGGTCTCTGTATATAATTACGCAGATGACCTCCAGCTTGTCTTTGATCTGTCTTCCTCTCCTGATTCTATTCCCAAGTTCAGTTCCACCCTTATCTTTATCTCGGAGTGGATGAGCGCCAACCATCTTAAGCTCAACCCCGATAAGACGGAACTTGTCCTCACGGGTGGTCCCTCTAACCCTTGGTCCCCTGCACATTGGCCCCCCTCTTTTGGCCCCCCCCACGCCCTCCTCCTCTGTTCGCACCCTTGGCATTAAAGTCAGCTCTGACTTAACCATGCACAGCCAGATCAGCTCTGTTGTGTCTTCATGTTTCCTCTCCCTCCGTCTCATTCGGAAAATATCTCGCTTTTTCACCATCGACGCGCTTAAAACCATAGTCTTGGCTTTAGTCATCTCACGCCTCGACTATGGCAATGGCCTGTACGTGGGTATCCCCTCCCACGAATCCCGACGTTTACAGGCCATTCAAAACCAGACTGCCCGTCTCATTCTCTCCCTCCCCAAATCCTCTCACATTACCCCAGCTTTGAAATCCCTTCACTGGCTCCCCATCCGCTTCAGATCCCTTTTCAAACTTGCTTGCTTTGCCTTTCGCGCCCACTCCCGTTCTGCCCCTGCCTACATCACTTCCCTTATTTCTTCCTATGTTCCCAGTCGCACTCTCCGCTCTTCCTCTCTCTCCCTTCTTCACATTCCCCGCTTCCGCAAATCCAGATCCGGGGGCACTCGTCTTTCCGTCTTGGCCCCCCAGTTCTGGAATAGTCTCCCACTTCATCTTCGCTCCATTCCTATTTTTAGTCACTTCCGTAAAGCCTTAAAAACTTTTCTTTTTTCTTTGGCTTTCCCTTCTTAGGTCCCCTCTGTCCCCCTCCATGAGTTCTGACCCAGGTCCCCCAGCGCCAGGAAGCCGCTTGGCAGCAGTGCGCTTTATTAAATATTGTTTTCATTTCATTTCATTTCATTGTACAGAGCACTGGCAGACACTGAAAGCACAAACAGCAGGAGACCAGGACAGTTACTCCCAAGGCAAGGAATATGAGGATCATCCACCCCCACTAGGAAAGGAGGCCCCAGATCCAGCCTGTGAGGGACCAGTTGCCTTCATCCAGATGAATTTCTGAAGAACGGCGATGCAGAAGTTGGATGGCATCGTACACTGTAGGTGCATTGTCTGGGATGTACACGCAGCAGCTGGAGCCGATCAATTTACACATACCCCCACGATCAGCAATGATGACATTGAGGACCATTCTGTTCTGGAGTGTTATGAGGCGGTCTGCCTGCAGCTCTGCAGTGATGTTGGAGAGGGCACCCACTGTTACTGTGATGGTGGTTTCAAGGACCCTGATCAGTCCTCGTACAGCCCGACTGTTGGCCATGGGGCCCCAGAAAGGAAGGAAACCTTTAAAGAAGTCCCCGGTTTCTTGGCATGCGGTATCCTCTGCTGATATGACACCCCTACGCGAGCGGCGCAGAGCGCCCTTCATTGACAGGTGATAACCTCCATGGGTAGAATACATTGATGGAAGCAGGAAGGCCAGATAGCAGGTACCAGACCAGTTATGGGGGAGCCAAGTGTAGGCGGCAGTGCCACAGATGAAATAGGTGTTGGGGGATGCCACCAGCTTTGGAGGAGATGTGGAGTTTAAAGCTTTTATGATATCACACATACTGGTACCTAGGCATGGGCGGATTTTGCAGATTGGCAATCCGCGAATATGCGGATTTGCGAATTTGCGAATTGCGAAAATCCGCAAAATCCGCGAATCCTCGCAGATTTTTTATTTTTTTGTGTTTGCACGGGTTTCTGCAAGTTCGCAAGGGTTTTGTACAATTTCGCAAATTGCGAAATTGTACAAAACGCTCGCGAACTTGCAGAAACCCGTGCGAACACAATGTGCCTGCTCATGTATGTACCTCTTGTGTGTATAAAAGGTCAGAGAAAGATCAGTTCAGCAGATAAAGAGAAAGAAGCTCCTGGTCACAGGAACAGCACGGGTATTGCGCTCGTGAAAGTCAAGGATGCAAAGTCTATCCAGCATCACAGCTGATTTTCCACAGTAGATTTGGGAAGAAGGCACACCTCTCCAGCCTCGATGACGCTCACTATTGTTTTTGGGCAAATGAATGAGTCACTGAATTTAAGCGTCAATTAGTTCGAGTGACCATGTGTGTGTTACTATGCAATCGCCCCGAAGGGCGCAGGGGTCCCTTGAGTGAGCTGTAACTATTTTACAATGGCGCCAGCAAGCTGCCAGCGCCGTTGTAAAATAGTTACAAAGTTAGCTTGCACAGGAAGCACTTAGATAAAATAAAGCAGCACCTGCTTCGTTTTATCTAGTGGTTCCTGTGCAAGCTAACTTTGTAGCTATTTTACAACGGCGCTGGCAGCTTGCTGGCGCCATTGTAAAATAGTTACATGAGTGGGGGTTCAACTTTTGAACCCGTTACGTCCGCAGATTTTTTTTTGCGGATTTTGCGGGAAATCCGCAAAATTCGCAGATTGTGGATTTCCCAAAAATCCGCAAAATCCGCGGGCGTAACGGATTTCCCGCTCATGCCTACTGGTACCAATTTTCTTAGTCCCTAGGCCATGAATGCAAACACGGCCTGGCACATTTATGACATTCACAGTGTCTTGTTCATCAAGCAGTATCTTTCTTGTGCGGAATCTGGAAAATGTTCGTCGGTTAGTTGAGTTGAATACTACATCTCACCGAGTTCATCTGGGGATAGTAGCATTGTGGAAGAGCTGGTCGGGCAAAAAGGAGCATTGACATGGCCAGATCTGTTCCGCCAGAAGTCATCCCGAAATGTTCCAAGGGCAGAATTGGCAGATCCATTGACAGTGTAGGCCTCCTGTATCAACATCCACCATGCAAGACAAGACCCAGATATGGAAAAGGGGTAGGGAAAGAATGGGACAGGGTGTATCATGGAATGCGGCATCAGTCCACAAACCCAGCAGTTGGAAGTGTTCATGATCAGGCATATGCCAGCATTCTTCTAACTGCACTTACTACGTGGGTGGAAACCAACAAACTAGTTCCCTTCACTCAAACCGGTTTCCAAAGAGGCTGCCACATTGAAGACAACTTGCTATGCATTGCTCATCTGATGGAATCCACTTTAGCCGTAAAAGGTAAAACCTTACCCCTTGGTTTTATCGACTTTCGAAAAGCCTTTGACAGTGTAAGTAGGCCAACATTATGGGAAAAACTTGCAAGATGGGGCATTCCACAGTCGTTACTTAAAGCATTAATTGCTTTACATACTGACACCTGGGTCAAAGTGCGAGTTACGTCGAGTTGGTCGACCTCCAATAAAATCTCTACCACCAGAGGTTTAAAGCAAGGGTGTACACTTGCACCAATGCTTTTGAATCTGTACCTCGCGTACCTTCCCGAATGGTTGTCACGCACTCATTCTTTCCCTCCAGGAATAGAGTCACGAAAGATCCAAACTCTTCAATATGCAGATGACACCATTCTGCTAGATCAAACCCAGGTTGGTCTCCAGAGACTGTTCGACTCCCTCGCCCAGTACTGCAATACGAACATGCTTGAGATAAACGTGACGAAAACCAAAGCAATGATAATATCACCTGGAAAATCCAAAAAGACCACGTGGTTCATTGAAAGGAAAAGATTGGAAACTGTCACTGCCTATAAGTATTTGGGGGTGTGGATCAACCACAAAGGGAGTCCCTCTGTGCACACAACCGAAATGCAGGCCGTTGCCCGTCGTCTGGAAGGGGCCTTTATAAGAACGAAAAGTGCCCTGCACTCTCAAAACCTAGTACCATTAATAAAACTGATCGCCGCAAAATTACTCCCAACTATCTCCTTTGGTGCAATAATATTCAAGGACAAAATTAATATTTGGTTGGACAGAACACAATCGTCTTGCTACCGTAGGGTGTTTCGGCTGCCAAATTCAACTGCCCACACCCAAATTCTGAAAGAATTTTTGTTGTCCTCCCAGAGGTGGATAATGAGCGCACGCTCATTAACTATTGTTTAAAAACAAAGGACACTAGCCCCGACTCCTTAAAGAGCTGTCTATGGTTAGTCTTCAGCAACCACAAAACACCGTGGAACAAATATCTGACATCATGTTTAGAATCCCTCAAAGCAAAGGACATATGGTCATCCCCGTGACCCATTGCAGTAAAAACAAAACTTCTAACCAAACAAGCAAAAACTCTATCAAGCTACCACAACGAGCAAAGGGTCGCCCAGCTCTTTTATGGCCCCTGGGTCTCTAAATTATACACCCAGAAAATTCTTCCTTTATATCTGGCAGCTCCTATGAAAGTACACATAAAACTTCAATTAATGCGATTCCACTTAGATTTAATCCCACTGATGGCATATAAATTTGGCCAGGGGTATGGGAAAGAGGCATTGTCTCAATGCCGCTTTTGCAAACAGGAGGACGAAAATCGTATCCACATATTGTGCATTTGCCAAAAACTCAGAGCCCAAAGAAACTTCTGGTTGCGTCCCATTTGGCTTCTTCTTAACATCAGGACCTGCCAGGAAGCACTAGACACTTGTATGAAGGGAGACTTTCCGCAGTTGGCGGCTCGTTTTGTTAAGTTTATTCTAGAAATTAATTCCCTTAATTTGCTTTCTGACTCAGTTTGAGTTCTTTCATCTACCGTTGACATTATCGTACGTCTATTTCATTAATTAATAATTTTTCTGTTTTTAATAGTCCAGAGTATTTTTTTTACTCTCTCAATACGTAACGGTCATTCTACTGTGTGTGTACATTGCAATGATTTTAATTAATTGCGCAATAAAAACTTACTTACTTACTGTTCATGATCAGCTGGTGATGATGCAATATTTGGATGAAGGTGTTATTGAAGAATTCTGCACGGCGGGGTAATTCGTGGTCTGGTAGCATGAAATACTGGTGTTCTGCAGGAGTCGGGGTAGAGTTGGTGAGGGAACAGGGTGGAAGATCAGTAACAGCTAACCAAGGATGGACAGGATGAGGGAGACAAACAGTGTTACCACGGTGGCCATGAAGCATTTACTATGTCGGAGACTAACATATTGTTTTTGGATTCTGGTATTTTGGACGGCAGCCATTGTGCTAAGCCAGGGACCTCTAGTCGCTGTCTGTGATTGGTGGTTGCTTCACTGAGCGCAGGTGCCAAGGGCCCTATGGCGTACCTTATTCTGACACACCAGCACTACTCTCAGCTGGGGAAGATCACAGCCGTACAGCCTGTAGGTACTTGGCGAAGTCAAGGGCAAGCCTTCCCCTTGGGGGAGCAAGTTATATCGGTCGGAATTAGGGACAGTATGGTCGGGAAACAATTGTTCTTGGTGTTGAGCAGAGTTAAGGGAGGGTTCCACCCTTCCTTTCAGTATGCTGTCTCTCTCTGCTTCCGTAGATGTACAATGCAGTCTGGCATTGCTGAATGGGACAAACATCAGGACTGGTCTGTTTCTGAGTCTCCTTGTCCTTCCCTCACCCACTGATCATAGGGGAGGGGCAGAGGCACACGCCTGCAGTACGACGAATGCACCCAATTCTTCCGACCTTCTACTTTCACGGCGGTGCGGGTGGCCAGCAACACCTGACGGGGCTGTGTCCAGTGGGGCTCGAGGCTCTCAGTCCGTTAAAAGTTCCGGATCAGGACTAGGCATGGGCGGAAAATCCGTTCCGCTCGCGGATTTTGCGGATTTTCGGGAAATCCGCAATCCGCGAGATTTGCGAATTTCCTGCAAAATCCGCAAATCCGCGAGCAGCGGATTTTGCTCGCACTGCTCGCACTGTTCGCGTGAGTTCGCGCCCCGCGAATAAGTGCGAAATTGCAGAAATATGATCTAAGCAAAACTGAAAGTAACTACTTACCAGGTTCAAAAGTTCAGGCACATCATTAGTAGCCATTTCCTGTAGTGCTTCCTGAGGGGCCCCTCCAGAGTTCAGTTGCCAGTTGAAACTATTATGTGACCCTGCTCTGAACCTCAGAATAGTTACACATGTGCCACAAAGGTCATGAATTACAGCTAAGGGAGACAAGCAGGAGCCAGGCTGGAAGTTAAAATCCATTAATCAGCCCCTAATTCATTATTGTCAGTTGGGGCAGGGCAGGTGTTGTAACTAATTTTGCAACAATGAAAGCACTTAGCAAGTGCAAAAGATCACTAATCAGGGCGCACTAAGGAAGCAGGTGCCAGCTAAAAAAATATTCTGTGACACATTAATCAGCCCCAAATTAATTCAGGTCACTTGAGGCAGGGAAGGTGTGCTTTGCTTTGCCGAAAATAATGTACACTGGACAACCAGAGGGTGTGGTGATGAAACAGAGGGTGGCATGGGTGGGCCAGAGGGTGGCATGAGTAGTCAGAGAGTGGCAGTGGTGACAGAGAGTGGCAGTGATGAAGAAGAGTGTCCCAAACAGGTTGGACACGTAGAAACAACAAGTTCGCAAAACTTGCGACCCGACAGGTAAGTTCGCAAATTGCGAAATTGTAAAAACCCTCGCGAACTGGCAGAAACACGGGCGAACACAAAAAAAAAAAAAAATCCGCAAATTCGCGGGAATTCGCGGATTTTGCGGATTGCGAGTTCGCAAATCCGCAAATTCGCGGATTGCCAATCCGCAAAATCCGCTCATGCCTAATCAGGACCCAGTCACCAGTTTGGATAACATGTCCTGGGCCCTCGCTTCTGTCAGGTATGGCCTCCTGCACCTGGTGATAAAGAGTATGAAAGGTATTAGTCAGACTGTAGAGATAATCAGTTAATACAGGGTATTCAACATCAGACAGTTTCTTAGGCCACAGGACACCCCCATACATTGGCAGGCCACCCGAACACAATTTCAGGTGGGATAGCTCCATCCTGGTGTGGGCCGTTGTTCTTGTAGACAGTAGGGCTAAGGGCAGAGCAGCAACCCAAGTAACACCTGTCTCGGCTACTATTTTGGCTATTTTAGTTTTTAGGATGCCATTGTACACCTCCACTAGACCTGCTGACTGGGGGTGGTTAGCTGCATGAAATTTTTGTTTTACACCCAATGCTGCACAGACATATTTCATAATTTGAGCTGTAAAGTGTGTCCCGTTGTCACTTCAGGCCAAGCGGGGCAAACCGAATCATGGGAGGTACTCTTTTAATAGCACTTTGGTGGTAGTGATAGCGGTGCAGTCTTTGACGGGGTAGGCCTCCACCCATCGGCTGAAGGTACAGACCACCACTAGGACATATTTCAAATTGTTACATTGGTCCATCTGGATGTAATCCATTTGGAGGACTTCAAAAGGGAAGGTAGGAGGAGAGAATCCTCCCTTAGGAGTAACTGTGCTTTTCCCTGGGTTATACATTAGGCAAATCATGCATGTTTTAACCAGCTTTTCAGCATATGCTGGTATCTTAGAGTTGTACTATGTAGGTTCCAACAGTTTACATATCCCTTTTGCACTAATGTGAGCAGGACCATGGGCCATTGTAACTACTGGTAGCACGTGACTGTCAGGCAACATCCATTGTCTTTCCATAGTCGTACGGACCCAACAACCATCAATTCCCTCCTTTGCTAATTGCTTCTTCCACACCCTTAGTTCCTGAGGAGTAGTATGGGACTGAATATCAATCACACTCTGTACTGTGTTTTCAACCATGCCCTTGTCTGCCACCGACCTAGCGGGACCTCCTACATACATTCCTTCCCTTTTCCTAAGAGCTGTTTGACTGGCCGTCTGGTCAGCCAGGGCATTGCCTTTCCCAACATCATTTGTCACTTTCTTATGGGCCTTACATTTTATAATGGCCACCTTTCTGGGCAGTGTCAAGGAGTCTAACAATCAGTGAATTAGGGGGCCATGTTAAATCTTGGTCCCATGGGAAGTAAGGAAATTCCTTTCTTTCCATAACCTCCCGAAGTTGTGTCCACCCTGAAGTAATATTGGCTGTCAGTATAAATATTTACTGTCATCCCTTTGCTTAACTCACAAACACTAGTGAGGGCCACTAATTCTGCTGCTTGAGCAGAGCACTGCGGAATCTGAGCTGTTTATACTACTCACCCTAATGTCGTGAGGGCGTAGGCGGCTGAGGTGTTACCATCTGGCCCTCTGAGGCATGATCCGTCCACATATAGTGAACCTTCTAGTTCTGCTATCTGGGTGTCCTGTAAGTCAACCCGTCCCTTCGTCTCCTCCTCTGTCCTTAATATTTAGTCATGTGGGTCTAAGCGGGCATCCTGAGTATCCAGTGGGAGTAATGTGGCGGGGTATAGTACAGTGCATTCTTTGATGTTAATGTGGCTGGCAAAGAGTGTCAGATCATATCCTGTGAATCGTGCGCTAGTGAGGTACTGTGTCTTGGCATTATAAAGGAGGGTATCTACAGAATGGGGGACCATCAGAGTCAGGGGGTAGTTCATGATGATCCCCGCACTCTGACGGACCTTAAGGGCAGCTGCAGCGGTCGCCCGTAGGCATCCTGGTAGAGCCCTTGCAACAGGATCTAAGGTGGCTGAAAAATAGGTACATGGCTGATGGTGACCTCCGAACATCTGGGTCAAGACAGCACATGCACAGCCGTCTGTCTCATGTACAAAAAGAAAAAATTGTTTGTTATAAACAGGAGTACCGAGGACTGGAGCAGTACACAGAGCCTTTTTTAAATCTTGGAAGGCCTGTGCATGCTCTCTAGTGCATGGAAAGGAACTGTCTGATATGTCTTTAGTGGTGAGGGGGCAAGAAGAGGTTTGACCATGGACAAAAAAATGGAAATCCACTATCTACAGTATGAGGTTAGGCCTATGAAGGCTCGCACCTGCTTTTGTGTTCGTGGGACCGTCATAGCATTGATAATGGCTACACGATCAGCGGTGAGCTGCCTTCCCTCCTTCGAGAGGAGATGACCTAAATAGGTCACCTTCTCCTGACAAAATTGAAGCTTTTTCAAAGAGACCTTGTGATTATGGAGGGCAAGGTGGCGTAACAAACAGAGAGTAGCTTTGTTACATGCTGGGGCAGAATTTGCAGCAATGAGGAGGTCATCTACATATTGTAATAGTGTGGAATTATCAGGGAGTTCCAAGGAATCTAGTTGAATTTTTAGGGCTTGACTATAGATACTGGGGCTCTCGGTGAAACCTTGAGTGGCGCAGCAGAATCTAAAGCTACGTCCACCAAGAGAGAAACCAAAACAATTTCTGCTTTAAGGATGTAAAGGAATGCTGAAAAAAGCATTCCTCAGGTCTATGACAGAGAAGTGTGTTGCGTCAGAAGGGACCATCGTTAAAAGGGCTGTAATGTTGGGGACAACAGGATATTGGGATATTGTTATTTTGTTAAGGGCTCCCAGGTCAATCACAAATCGGTATATTTTAGGGGAGAGAGCATCTCCATTTGTCTTTTTAAGAACGGGAATAATGGGACTGTTACAAATATTGCCACGTGTTTCCTCCACTATGCCCTTGTCCATTAATTCAGATGTTATTGTTAAAAGGGCCATTTCTCCTTCCGCGGGCAGTCAATACTGCCGAGGCGGGAGAGAAGTGCACCTGGCTGGATGCGTACAACATATGGAGATATGTTGAGAAACCCTACATCAGTGTCTGATGATGCCGAGAGGGAGGATGGTAAAGACTGCAACTCTGGTGGGAGGGGACCGGACAGGTACATATAGGAAGCTGCGGTGGGAGAAATTGTTAGGAATACACCTTGGGGACTACATGATATGGTCGCATACAGAGCTTTCAGTAAATCCATGCCTAACAAGTTTTCACATCAACCTGTAGTAAGGACCAAGGGAGCGTCAACATGTGCAGGTCCAATATCGAGAGGAAGGGGTTCAGAGACAGGGCTGGTCACAGGTGTTCCTGCAAAACCCATGGAGACATTCATATTGCCAGAAAGGGGTACCTCCGGGACTGACAGACGTGCAATAGAAGACCTGGTGACCCCAGTATCCAAAAGTAAATTCTGATTGTTCCCCACAACTGACATTTGAACATGCGGGCCCCTGTAATCCACTGGAATTTGCACTCTGGTAATACCCCTTTCCTGGCTGTCCTACACTTATTAGGACCCTGTCTCATCAACCTCATCATAATCATCATTGTTATAAGTGCGTGCTGCTTCATACCCATCAAACCTATTGGGCGGGTGCTGCCGGATGGGAGCGTCAACCCTGGGCCTGCGTTCTTTATCTTGTGGATGGAGCGGGCTATGGGCCCTAGTTGGCCTCCCCTCCCTAGGAGCACGAGGCAGAGTCTTCCTTGATCTGATGTTTCCAGCTAACACAGGACACTCATCTATCCAATGGCCGTACCCCTACAATAAGCACACTGATCTGTTTGGAGGGCTCCCGTACGTTGAGGGCTAGAGGAGGTAGACTGGCAAGCCCTCGGAGGGGGTTGGGGTTGAGGTCTGAAATTCCCGCGGGCATCGGGACCTCGGAGAGGGTAAGTCTGCTGCAGAAGTACCTTAGTCTTAAGATCCCTAACCTTCTTACTTTCCTTGTCTCTACCTTCATTCTCCCTATTCTCGTGATATTGTACCATAGCCAAGATACCAGTCATAGTTTGGGCAGACCACGTACTTTCAACTTTCTTAAACCTGGCGGAGTTCTCAGGAAGCAAGTTGCTGACAAACTTATCGACAAATACTGGGCCAGAACCTGGGGTCTGGGGATCCAAACCACTATGTCCCTTGTATTCTGTCTCAAAATGGGTAAAGAATTCAGCCACATTCTCATCTTTTCGCTTCCTACTGGCATTTATTTTATCCCAGTTAATGACAGTTTCCGGCAAAAGTGTTTTCATAAACGTTGTTATTTTACTGGGCAAAGCCAAGATGGCAGCTTCTGGTTTAGTCCCTCCTACCCTTGCTTCTTCCATAGCCTCTAGGTCAGCCCATTTACCTCTCAACACTACTTCATGGTCAGTATGTCGAATTTTGTCCAAAATTTCAGTGGGGACAACTGTACAAAAAAGTAAATCTATATCCTCAAGAACGAGAGTACCTGCAGATATAATCTGACCTAATTCTCTGTAAAAGGCAGCGGTTTCTTCCGGGGATCTGGTAATTATCCTTTTAACTACATTACTTCTGACTTTTTCCAAGGAACATGAACCCAAAGCCTGCGCCAGTGTGCCTCAACAGCCCCTTGGCCATTATTTTGGGTATCTGTAAGTGTGTTAACAAAGACAGGGGCTGCCTCTCTCATTGGCATAGCTGTTTTTAGAGGGGTGTTGGGAAAAGCGGTCATATCACGGTAAGCCATTAAAGCAGACATAGTCCCCCCTCCCTAAACATCGCTTTTTATTTGCGACCTAAGGTCCATTAATCAGTGGGTGTCTGTATAAGGGCATTCTCATATCTTTGCATGACCAGGGTACACATGTATTTAGCCCAGTTGGTCTGTTCCATAATCGTCCACTGGGAAAAGGTGGACCATATTTCTTTAAAGGCATAAATATTACTGTTACTTATCCAACATTCACACTGTTGCCTCTGTAGGTCATTTTCCCAAAGGGACGACAAGCTGACTGCAGAGCGCAAGGAGGCCAGTCGAGGGAATTCAACAATTTATATAGATCCTGCTTAACTGTAGACCACGGGGAAGTAGGAAAAGGGCGTGTAGGGGTAAAGCCGTAGAGGTTGGGCGGATGGAGACTTGTTGTCATTCCCAGAGCAAGGTCAGGGTTAGCGGGCGTGGTCGGTGTCATAGGAAAAATCGGGAGGGTTGGTGGGACAGGGAGAACAGTAAGAGGGGCAGTGAGGGCAAAAGTGGGCTGTGGCGGGGGGACATACGGGGTGTGAGGAGTCAGGGCAGGGTTCATTGGGGCATATGCAGGAGGGCTTTCTAACATGGTATCAAGCAAGGAATCACCTTCTTCTGACCCTTCCATATGGCCCTTTCCTTTCTCCTCACTAGCTGGATAACACTTTTGTACCCGAGCCCCAGGCTCCCTATCGGCTATTTCCTACGATTTTGTCATTTGATTTTGTAAATTTTCTATGGCGTGGTCGGCCATTGACATGCGTTCCAGTTTTCTTTCTTGAGCCTTCTGCTTTCTAGCTTTCTGCTCTATCTCTTTCCTCCAAAATCAGACAGATTCAAACATAGATGGGCATGTTTTTCTATTCATTAATTGTTCCTCTAAGTTGGTGGGAACTTGGGAATTAAAGGAGCCATAAAGTGGCCACCGTAATTACGCGTTACTTTGTTTCGTATATTTTACCCAGAATGAGGAAAACATTATGGCAGAAGGGCCATGTTTAACATACATCGTATGACCAGGGGTCCCTTTTGGAGGAAGCGGAGAAGCCGCCTCCAGCTGGGAGTCCTGCGTACACATACAACAACATAATCTCTTGAACTTACTACTGACTGGCATGCTTGAAAACAGATAACAGACACCAGCGGGTTTTACAACTCACCTCGCTTGCTTGGCTTTTGCAAAAGTCAATAACAGCAGAATCATACAGAACAGACACCTGCGGGTTTTAAAAAACTCACCTCGCTTGCTTGGCTTTTGCAAAAGTCAATAACAGCTTGGCTTCTGCAGAAGTCATTACCAGAATCATACAGACTTGGTGGGTGATCAGTCCACCCTTACCTTACAGGGGTAGTTCTCTTCTGCAGACGTAGGGCTGTGTCCTGATCCAGAAATTATTTGCTAGGGGACTCCAGCGAGAATGCAGTCATGTAGCCCAGACCGGGTGGGGAGGAACAGTGGGCGAGTCGTTCGGCTTACAGGATTGCAAGAATCCCTCGGGTAGGGTACCTCCGTCGGAGTCTCTCCATGCACCTCCTCACATCCACCGGACCTGACCTTCATGCTCGTGGAGTTCCTGTTCGGGCGCCATTTGAAGAACCGGATTAACCCACTTACTGGTTCTCGGCGACGGGGGAACCCCCCAAGCCTTCCATACCCTTCATAAGGAGTAAAAGGAGACACAGGAGCCTTCGTCTGCAGGAGAAACCCAGATTTATTCAAATATCCCGGGCTATGGAACAGAGTCCCAAGCTCGTCAGAAACAAGACAGAGGAAGCTGCTGCTTTACTTTGCAGCTCACAAGCCTTTTATACTTTTTCAATCTGATCTTTTGGCTGTTAGTTCATTGTTCAATCAGGGCAGTGTTTGCAGTTGATAACCAGATCCAGACGATGTTTGCAGATGGTGACCTGGTCAAGGCTTGGGATACAAATCCTTGTTCACTCAGTTTGGTCAAAGCTCGATCTTTCAGGTCATTGTCTGCTCAACTTGACCAAAGCCCGGTCTTTCAGGTCATTGTTTAATCACCCTGATCAAGGCCCAGCAGTCAGACCATTGTCTAGATAACCTGATCACCGTGTCAAGGATGTTTACCAGGCTGGGAGCAGAATATGGAAAACAAATCATTTATACAGGGTGTGAGTGTCTCGTGGCTTTCTGGTGAACTGCAAAGAACAGGGGGGGGGGGGGGGGGTTGGGTGTGCGACAGTTCCTGGGCAGAAATGCAGGCTGCAAGATGGTTGATGTTGTGTTAGTTAGATTTTCCTCAGGCATCAGCAGAAACAACCAGGTGGGTCATGTGGAAGTGTTCTCCTCAAGGGGTTGCTTTCAGATTGAGCCTTGACTGGCACGGGCCTTCACTGTACCTCCATCCCTGGCATACTAACTGGCATTCTCCTTTTATGGATGATAAGAGGCCTCACCATTCTGGCATCACCCTGTCACTGAGAAACTCTGTAGGCAGAGAAGCCATCGAGAAATAAAGTCTGGGGTGGAGTAGAGCTATGCAGGAAAAGGCACAGGAATGGGATTTGTCGGAAAGAAAAGCTGTAATGCACTGCATCTTTTGAATTGTTCACGCCATCAGGAATCAAGTGTTTTAGTGCGTGCCACTCGTGTGCATGTACTCCTGTTAATGTTATGTAGTACTATGTTTGTGTTCAAAGTTGTGTCTCACACGTGCGTTATGCGTGGTCAGCTCGTATCCTGTTACTGAACTCAGTAAGACGTTGGGATCTAAATTGGCTAGACACGGCGTGCCGTGGGCTTTATTATTCATGAATAAAGTATACCTCATGAGACGCAACTGCATCTGTCTCATTCATTTCATTTTGGTGACGATCTACTTACTCAGCTCACTGACACACTTCTCGTCAGAATTTTGGTTACTTTTGGGCATTCCATGGAGCACTGCACAACAAAAACTGCAGGAGTTGCCATTTTGATTTCTCCTAAATTTACTGGGAGGGTCGGCCCCAAACTGGTGGAGATCAAGGGCAGATTACTGGTCCACTCATTCCAGATGGTCCCCCACGTATTTACTATAGGCGCTGTCTATGAAACTAAAGAGGGGCAGGAGGGGTTCTTACGCAAAGCAATTGCAGACATTTCTAGGCCCCAGGACGGATGTTGGGCAAAATTTCACTCCACCGACAGAGAATACACCTTCTACTCACTCTCACAAGACCTATGATAGGATAGATTATTTCTTGTCCACGACATCTGTTCTACCCCAAGTGCAGCAGGTAACTATATTACCCTGCGTGCTGTCGGATCACTCGGCAGTGACCCTGACATTAGCCTTCCACAGTCCCTATACCCCTCCAAGTACCTGGAGACTCTGGGAAACGACGCTCCAACGCTCAGAAGTAGTACAGCACATAACAAACACAATACCAGTCTATCTAGACACAAATGATAATCCCGACACACCAATTGCAACCTTATGGGATGCCCTGAAGGCCGTTTTGAGGACGGAATTTATTGCAATAGCCTCAACGGATAGCAAGATTTGTAGAAGAAATTGAGACGCACTTACACAAAAAGTCAGAGAGCTAGAGCGCATATGCCAGAGGACAGGTGCCCCAAGGATCTGGAGATGATTAGAGGCCCACGCTCAATTGGCAGGGCGGCATTGAGAATACCCAGCATTGAGGATGCGGCACAATTTCTACACTGTATGAGACAGGTGCTGTAGATTGTTGGCCAAAAAACTTAGAGCCCAGAGACAGGCCTCAGGGGTCCAATCGGTGATAGAGCCAAAAGGGCGGGAACAGACTGCCGACCAAGACGTCGCCGAAACCTTTCATCAATACTATGCAAAGCTCTATGAAACGCAGCTCCTCTCCTCTCTAAGGACACTGTGTCCCTATACTTGACAGGTGTTAGCATAACAAAGCTTCAGATGGCTCAAGAAGATACATTAGAGGCATTGATCAGAATAGAGGAGGTCAGTACAGCGATCTCCAGGTTGAGGATGCTCAAATCCCCGGGACCAAATGGCTTTTCCTCTCTTTTTTTACAAAACCTTCTGCTCTTTGCTGGCTAAGGTGCTAGTGAGGTTATTCAACTCTGTAGGGACCTCATCTACCCTGCCACGCTCGATGCTGGAGGCATCGGTGGTGGTTATACCTAAGCCTGGCAAGGATAAAACTCGTTGCAAGTCCTATAGGCTGATTTCCCTCCTTAACACTGACTTTCAAATCCCAACAGGAATCCTAGCGGAGCGCCTCTTTTTCCTCTTACTGGGGCTGATACACTCAGAGCAGGAATGTTTCGTGCCTAGTCGTCAGTGTGCCGTTAACACCAAGGGACTTCTGAATGTTGTGGATAAGAATCAGCATTTTGACGGTGAGACCATGATCCTGTCCAATGATGCAGAAAAAGCCTTTGACAGAGTGTGCTAGCCATACCTAGAGGACACCCTGAGGCTTTTCGGCATTCTGGAGAGATGTCTGCGATGGATCCCAAGTAGTTACTCCACCCCGACTGCAACAGTTTGGTTGATCGGTGTTTCATCAGCTCCCTTCACAATTTAGCAGAGCAGAAGACAGGGGTGTCCCCTCTTGCCACTCTTTTTTGCTCTCTATATGGAGCCAATGGCCCAAAGGGTACGAGACAAATCGCTGGTGCAGGGGTAAAGTTCGGAGGGGAGAACCATAAAATCAGCCTATCCACGGATGACATAGTAGCCTTGCCAGCCTTTCTGGCAGAGCATGAATCCTTTTTACAGGCGGTAGGTTTACAGATGAATGTCCACAACACCCAGGCAGTTAGTCTATTACTGTCTGCACCTAAGCTAACAGCTCTGAAACACAAATATAAGCTACAATGGGCCACTGAGGCCATACCGTATTTAAGCATACAATTAGCTACTAATAAGTAACACTCTGCTTCTCCCAATTATACAAAACACCTTCAGCAGACAAGAGAGCACTTGTGTAGATGGAGGCCATTTTCCTTATTGTTGCTAGGCCACATTGGGGTGGTCAAAATGACAATCCTGCTGAAGATTCTGTTTCTTTTCCAGACTCTCCTACTTGAACCCCCATCCGGAGTTCTACATTCTTTACAGAGGGACCTGGAGCACTTTATATGGCGCTATGAAAAGACAAGACTCAGCAGAGACCTGGGCTGTCGCTCCCCGAGGGAGGGGGGTTGGCCATCCCGAACCTGCAAGAATACTACTGGGCGGTACAATTAAGAACTTTTGTGGAATGGTTGCGCCCAAATCGGAGAAGTACCGGCTTTTCATGGCTAAAGCAGTAGTGGGGACACCCCTGTAGGGAATTCCCTTCCTCAATAGAGAACACCGCCCTCGCTGTATTTACCTGTCGGAGGTCACACAGCTCCTATCCGAGTTTGGGACAGGGTCTCTACTGCTCGGGGATTGACGACTTTCCCATCGCCCCTTTTCATCTGAAACGCGGTCTTTACATCGGGTCAAGAGACAAAGTCCTACAGTCAGTGGACCAAAGAGGGACGCTGTTCTATCGGCCATGTTTTGGACGTAGAGGGCCTATTAACTTTTGACAATTTCCGCTCACACCGCAATCTCCCAGAAACCGAACCCTTCCGGTACCAACAGATTAGGCACTGAGTAATGCAACCAGAAGTGCGGGAAAAGGTACAAAGACACCTCACTTCCTTCGAAAGGTGGTCAGTAACCAAACTTACAGACTCCTGTCTCATCACAGATTTTATAGCCTGCTAAGACAGACTCCTATTGACACTAAAACCCCAGGGAAATAACAGTGGGAGAGAGAAATAGGGAGAAGTCTAACTCAGAAAGAATGGACTGACATATATTAAAGAGCTCGCCACACTGCCTGCAAAGTCGCTAGTATGGAAACAGCAATTAAAATAACTACCTATTGGTACCTTATCCCCCAAAAATAGCATAGAGGAACCCAGCCAGAGATCCAAAGTGCTGGAGAGGGTGTTGGGCATTAGGCACATTGACCCACTTATGGTGGGACTGCTTTCAACTTACCACATACTGGACACAAGTGTTGGACGGATAACCAACATATTATAGATTACCAAAATATCTCCATAAACACATATCGAGACAAAAATATCAATAGCCAAAATATCAACATCCTATCTTTATAATGTAAATGACTAAAATATCGAAAAAAATAACATAGATGTAAAAAATATCGATTTTCAAAATTTTGTTTTTTATATATAAAAAATAATGTTAAATAAATTAGGTAACAACATTAACTTTTAAAAAATTATTTAAATGAAATGTACATTTTAACAATATAATAAATAAATTGAATTAAAATAATGTAAACATACATATATAAAAAGTAATATATAACTGTATATTTACTTTAAAACAATTAATAAAACAAGACTTCTAATTTATTTTAAAATGTTATAAATATAATAAATTTGCACAAAAATATATATATATATATATATATATATATATATATATATATATATATATATATATATATATATATATATATATATATATATATATATATATATATATATATATATATATATATATATATATTACCTACTGGCGGTCGCCAGTAGGTAGTTATAGTTAGGATTTTTTTCAATGTTAAATCTCAAAATTCTATTTGGAATAACTTTGGCACCGGTTGACGAATCTGCCTGAAAATTTCCTGAAAATGGCCTCGCGGGGTTCCGGTCCTTCCCTGAAAGTTTGGGGGGGATACGTTAAGCGGGGGCCGAGATAAAAGGGGGGTCCCAAAACGCGTTTTCCCCATGTTAATTTCCATAGGGCGGTCGATTTCACTTTTAGCCCGAACGGCTGAATGGATTTACACCAAACTTGGCAAAATTGTAGGGACTGGTAGCCCGATGTGCCTTTGCTATGTCTCAAGATATGTGCTCCAGTGGATTTTGAGTAATTTAGGTTCAAAAAAATATATATATCTATAGCAGCGCACCGGTGCGCGCACCGGAGTGCGCTCCAGGCGCGACACGCGAGGTGCGCATGGAAAGCTGATTGGCTCTCGGGTGTCTGTAAACATTCCAAACAGTCCAGAGCGGTCGCCATCTTGTGTCTCGGTAAAATCGAGACATAAGAGGTGGCTAAAACAAAGTGGGAATTGACCATAAGGCGTCAGGGATAGACCCCTTTCACCCCCTAGGTTTGATGTGGGGGCTATAAAAGGGCCCCGCGGGGCATTTAAAATATATATATATTTTTCGTTTTGCGCGGGGGAAGCGCTCGGTGCGCGCACCAGGTAGCGCACCGGGGAGCGTAAAATGAGGGGAAAAGATGACAGAGTTTTAAAAAAATGAAGTTTTTATTTAGAAATTGGAGGTAGTTCTTAAAAGAACTTTTTTTTTCTTCTTTTTGTTGTTTTATATTTTTTTTGTGTTTTTGGAACTTTTTGAACTTTTTTTGGCTTTTCAAAACAGTTTTATATTTTTTTTGTATTTTTTAGGGGGAGAAACAAAAAAAGGGAATTGAAACTGGCTCAACTGGAGCAAAA
Organism: Lissotriton vulgaris; assembly: GCF_964263255.1. Taxonomy (NCBI): domain Eukaryota; kingdom Metazoa; phylum Chordata; class Amphibia; order Caudata; family Salamandridae; genus Lissotriton; species Lissotriton vulgaris. Next base: position 39,361 of record NW_028255027.1, on the reverse strand, counting down.
AAACAAAAAACCCAAAAAATTATTTCTTTTTGGGGCACTTGTGATTATCACCTGCAAGGACAATGAGCTTAATACTTTGTTCCCCATAGGAGATAAGCTTGCCACAAGCAGTACAAGTAATTTTAAAATCAGCAAATCTCGGCTGAATGCAAGGCATCACCTCAGATGTTTCTGGTTGCGAGGAAGTGGGTTGGTTTCTTTGGGAGGGGGTCCTTGATGACTGGGGAGGTTACTGGCCAGTTCCCGGAACTCTGCACGAGAGTAGTTGTTTGGATGTTTTCTTGTCATGTGCCGAATCATGGTATAGTTACCAAAAGAATATTTCTTGTTTGGGTTGCCCCGTGAAAGTTCATCATTGCAGATGAGGCAAGTCACCTTGGGAGCATTCACCTTTTTTTTCCCCTCTGGAATTGAAAAAAACTGCCAAACAATGTGTGGTTTGGGTTTGTAAGGTGTATTTTCTTCTGGCAGCCATCTTCTTCTCCCCTCCTCCTCTTCCTCTTCCTCCTCCTCCTGTTCTTGACCACCAATATAATTTGGAGCTGGTCCTCTTGGTGGTGGTGGTGGTGGTGGTGGGGCAGATGCACCAGCTGATGCTACTACTGAAGCCATTATTTGGAGCAAAAAAGTAGAGAGAGCAACAAACAGGTCTTCCTCAGTCAAAGGACAAAGTCAGAATAAGGAAAAAAGGTGGGGTCTTTCATCATTTAGAAAAAAAAACTGTCCTGAACCAATGAGAAGTGTTATTTTCAGGTCACAAGACCAGGGGCTTCATCATTATGAAACTAAAACTGTTATGAACCAATGAAAAGTGTTATTTTCTGCTCACATGACCCGACGCGCTTACGCTACGCGCACGGGGGCGCGCAGCGTAAGCGCGTCGGAAGTTTACGTTTTGCGATCGTATTCGCTCGAGTACTTCCGGGTGCGCTTACGCCGTGCGTATCACGCGGTCGCGGCTACGCGATACGTCACGATCATGTTTTCGTTTGCGATATTGGCGCTTACGGGACGCTCCCCGGAGCGCGCCCGGGGGCGCTTTTGAGAAATACGCTTTTCGGGGCGCACTCCGGGGCGCGCTCTGGGAGCGCTCCCCCCAAAAATTAAAAAAAAAAAAATGGGATAATTGTAGAGACAGGTAGCCCTATTCTGAAGTGGTTTGTAAAAAAATTAACTTTATAAAAATATGTATTGTGCTACATTGGGCTTAATATATGTTAGAGCCAAAATGTAGCCCAAATGTAGCCCAAAGTAGCCCAATGTAGCCCAAAGATGGCCACCAGAGATCAAAAATTGTAAATGTAGCCCAAAATTCAACTAGATGTAGCCCAACTGTAGCCCAATGACAGAATGTACCAGAGTGTTAAAAAGAACAACTAGAGTGCTAACAGTCTTATTTATAAAGTGAAACTTATAGTAAGGAATTAGCATTAAAAAAACCTTTGAAATTCACTGAAAAAAACCATAGGTTTCACACCAGTTATAGTTAGGAATTAGCATTTAAAAAACCTATTAAATTCACTGAAAAAAACATAGGTTTCACACCAGTTATAGTTAGCTGGAAATTTTACTGATATAAAACCATTGAAATTCCCACGTTATAGTTAGTCGGACTCACTATAACTTGCGCGTGCAATGCACTGCTGATGACATCACATATTACATCACTCATGACATGGTCAGTGACATCACTCATGACATCACTGATGACACCATCCAGTGAATATGTGTCTTTCTGAAAAATAAATATTAGTGAGTTATGTTTAAATATTTAAATACATATATTAGTGTTTCACTTTGTGTATAAGTGGCTACATGTGTTGATAAGTAGCTACATGCGTATGTATATGGGTTATTTGATATTTTTAGTAGTATCAGTATGAGTGTCTATGTGGTTTGGTGGAGGTATTACTTAGCACATAGATGCATGAGTGACTGACTCTTTGTTTGTATGTGTTTTGAAGACAGCATATGTACAGGACTGTATGGGTGGATGAGTGTCTATATGTGTTTGTTAGTGAGTGAATGACTGTCTCACTAGTGTCTTTATCAGTAACTACATATGTTTTAATCTAGTATATATGAATATTGATGTATATAAGTGAGTATATGTGAGAGTAAGAGATTGTAAGATTTCCTGTTTAAATAAGTATGTGTTTCTATAAGTGATTGTTTAAGAGAATGAATATGTGTAATTTTCAGTAGAAGTAAGGTGGAAGTGTGTGTATAACTCTATATTCAAATAAATGGTTGTTCAATAGTTTATTTGCACGTGTGAATATGTGTGTGAGTAACTTTTGGATGAATGTCGGTGTGTAACAGGATGTATAGGTGTATCTCTTCATATGATGAGTGAGTATATGTATGAGTGACTATATAGAACTGTTGGTGAATGAGTGGATGTGTATATAGATAGTGGAAGTACAGAATTGCTTGTTGTAACTGATATAGGTATGTCCATTTTTTAAAAATTTCAGTTTCTATTTTTGAATATGTGTCTCAAGGGTTACTTTACACTGAGAGGAGGTCTGTGACTGTGTCACAAGGATGGTGTCATCAGTGATGTCATGAGTGATGTCACTGACCATGTCATGAGTGATGTAATATGTGATGTCATCAGCAGTGCATTGCACGCGCAAGTTATAGTGAGTCCGACTAACTATAACGTGGGAATTTCAATGGTTTTATATCAGTAAAATTTCCAGCTAACTATAACTGGTGTGAAACCTATGGTTTTTTCAGTGAATTTAATAGGTTTTTTAAATGCTAATTCCTAACTATAACTGGTGTGAAACCTATGGTTTTTTTCAGTGAATATATATATATATATATATATATATATATATACCTATAACATAAAATCTAATAAAAAAATGATCTTATAAATTAAAACATTAAAATATTTAATTATTTTAAACTTACATTTTGCACTCCATTGAGTGCAACAATAGGGAAAGTGTGTGATAGCAGAGGGGTAAAAATTTATATTTCCACTCCAGTGAATGCAACAGTAAGGAAAGTGTTGGATAGCGGAAGGGAAAAAATTACTAATACCACTCCAGTGAGTGCAACAGTAGAGAAAGTGTTGAATAGCTTAGAGGTAAAAATTACTATTCTCATTCCAATTACTGCAACATTTGGTAAAGTGCTGGATAGCGTAGGGTTAAAAATTACTATTCCCACTCCAGTGAGTGCAACAGTAGGGAAAGTGTTGGAAAGCAGAGAGGTCAAAATTACTATTCCCACTTCAGTTAGTGCAACAGTAGGGAAAGCGTTTGAGAGTAGAGATGTAAAAATTACTATTCCCACTCCCTTGAGTGCAACAATAGGGAAAGTGTTGGATAGCAGAGGGGTAAAAAGTACTATTTCCACTCCAGTGAATGCAACTGTAGGGAAAATGTTGGATAGCGGAGGGGAAAACATTACTATTACCACTCCTGTGAGTGCATCAGTAGGGAAAGTGTTGGCTAGCGTTGAGGTAAAATTACTATTCCCATTTCACTTACCGCAACATTTGAGAAAGTGTTGGATAGCGAAGGGGTACAAATTACTTGTCCCACTGCAGTGAGTGCAACAGTAGGGAAAGTGTTGGATAGTGGAGAGGTAAAACTTACTATTCCCACTACAATGAATGCAACAGTAGAGAAAGTGTTGAATAGCGGAGTGGTACAAATTACTATTCTCAGACCAGTGAGTTCAACAGTAGAGAAAGTGTTGGATAGCGAAGATGTAAAAATTACTATTCCCACTCCAGTGAGTGCAACAGTAGGGAAAGTGTTGGCTAGCAGAGGGGAAAACATTAATATTCCCACTGAATTCAATGCAACATTTATATAAAATCAAAATATCAACTACATTACAAACAAATTTAAAAACAAAAAATAAAACATATATAAAAATAATATAAATTACAAAAGATAGAAACATTTAGGTGTCGATTTCGATTCGGGAAAAAACGCTCAGAATAGCCGTTCGGAGCGTTTTTCCCGTACGAATCGTCCCCCGTGCGTATGACGAAGTATGATTCGTACCAGGAGCTGGACTCCGTACGAATCGTACAGAGACTGTACGAATCAAATCCCCGTACGAATCTCCCTCGGAACCCGCTGTACGCTATATCTGTACGGTTCGCGCCTGGTTTTTCCTACCCAGCAAGTACTATTCGTGTCGTGTACTGTCAGAGTCCGTCGCGCCTCGCGGTAAAAGACGGATACAGAATGGGTAAAAAAACTACATGTCCCAGAATGCTCAGCGGTTAGAAGGCGGGGTATAAATTAGACACCACTTGCTGCAGACGGTGTCGGATATTTTGGTTCGTGGCTCCCGGCGTTCCTGTCGACCTTGCGGATTGGAGTATTCCAGCGTTCCTGTTGACCCTGCAGTTTGGACCAAGTCTGTTGCGAGTATTTCCAGCTTTGTTTCTTCGTTTCAGTCCTCCGTTGGAGAGCCTTGTCACCGGCTATTGCGGAGGACGGTCTTTCTTGTGCCGCATTCTCTGTTCACTTGTCTCCGTTGGCGAGCCTCTTTGCATCGGCTCATGCGGAAGACACGTTTGCTCAACTCCGAGAAAAAGGGGTTATTCTGATTCCGTTTCCTCCGTTGGTGAGCCTTTTTGCTACGGCTATTGCGGAGGAAACAGTTGTTTGTTTTTGCATTATTTACCGAAGTAAATCCTCTGTTGGAAAGCCTTCTTGCACCGGCTATTGCAGAGGATTTGCATCATTAGGTCCCAGGTTGGGACGAAGAGTTTTTACTGCACCTGAAAGCACATTTATTCAGGTAACCTTGTTCTCCTTTCATTTGGGTGACGTAACCCTTGTTTAGTTTATGGGAGATACTGTGTACTTAAGCTGCATTATATAGAACCCTGGCTACGTTTCTTCAGGACTCTGATGGAAAGAGATCAGGGTGTGTAGTATCCTTCTTTACCAGTGTAGGTCTGCCATTACATGGGTCTTATGGGCTGTTTCAATAGTGAGTTTTGTGTTTACAGGGGGAAGGCAGACACAGGCTGAATTTACGTGTTCTCAGTGGAAGAGAAGTATCTCCTGAGTTAGTGTTGTCTACATTCCTGTTACAGGTATAACCAGTATATCCTGCCTGTTAGCCATAGTACTAAGAAGACATTCAATAGAGTTGATACCAATCATTATTTCTTTTGTTTTCTGTCTTCACAGCTCTCCCTCCCTGCAGTCCCCTTCCTTTCTTCCCTGTTTTTTGCCCTCACCTGATCCTTCTCTAGCCCACGGCTATAACAGCATTCGGGGCTTGGATAGATCTGGAGGTGGCCTACTTATACCTCAAGCTGATCCTGAGGACGGAGAGGATAACAGAATATCCGACCCAAGAATTATAATCCTCCCGATCAGTAGAAGGGTTATGGCTACTCTGGATGAGGTGATGGCTGCTTTAGTCGTGGTGCAATCCGAGTTGATTGCATCCAGACAAGAAAGCACTGAATTAAGGAACCGGTTAGATAACATCCATAAAAATCCTTTTAGTGCTGGGGCTTCAGGGTCTGGTACGGCCGGTTCAGTAGTGGTGGAGATCCCCCCTAGCATTCCGTTAGCACATCCAGAAAGATTTAACGGAGACGCTGGATCAGTGCAAGTATTCTTGACGCAAGCAATGATGCATTTTTCATGCAAACCCCGATCATTCCCCACCAACCAGTCAAAGGTTGCGTTCGTCATTTCGTATTTAGTGGGGGACGCGGCTCAATGGGCAGTTCCGATAGTCCAGAGAAACGACCCAATGTTACATGATTGGGACGCGTTCCAAGTCGAGTTCACGAAAGTGTTCGATAGAAGAGCAGATACGTATACAGCAGATAAAGAGCTGTTAGGCTTACGTCAGGGGAATCAAGATATGGTAACGTATCTGAATCATTTCAGAAGACTAGTTGCTGAAACTAAATGGCCAGAAGCCAAACAAGCATCAATCTTTCATCAGGGTTTAACTGAGGAAATGCAAGACATCATAGCTCAAATAGACCCCCAACCAGTGTCATGTGAGGATTTAATCAATTTGGTATTACGATTGGATCATAGGATGAAAAATCGTAAAGGCAGTAGCGGAGCTAAGAACAGGACAATTCCCTCTTCGGTACCGGTAAAGATCCCAGACAGTTCGGTATCTCACAACCCTGAGCCCATGGAAATTGGAGCTGTCCGTGCGGCCTTAACCGCTACTGAAAAGGAACAGAGGCGCAAGTTTGGTCTTTGTCTTTATTGCGGCAAAAAGGGCTATTTTGTTAGAGAGTGCCCTGTCAAGCCCAAGTTTTCCAAATTCCGCTTGAATAAGGGGGTTTCAACGGCCACAGAGAAACCGGCGGAAAACTGAAGGGCTCTGGGGTTGATGAGGGGGTTCCCTGGAGTCATGGTAGTATCCCTTCAATGTTGAGTACGGTAGTGGGAGCGCAACATTTATTCATCAAGATAATATTGATGGTAGGCATGATGGAGGTGCATACCCAAGCTATGGTAGATTCAGGGGCCACGGGCTTTTTTATGGACATGAAGGAAGCGAAAAGATTAGGCATTCCTCTGATCCCTAAAGAAGAAGGTACCGATGTGTTTGCTGTAGATGGCCGGAAACTGAATACAGGGCCCATAAGTTATCAGCCGGCCCTGACAGAGCTGAGGTTTGGGTATCACAGAGAAAGAGTATCTTTCAGTATAATCAAGGCACCGCAGTATGGGGTGATTCTAGGCATCCCGTGGCTGAAAAGACATAACCCTGACATCAATTGGGAAACGGATACCATAATGATGAATTCTAAACATTGCGAGGAGCATTGTTTTAGATACGCACAGAGTCCTTCGTTTGCTTTGACTTGTGGGGATCGGATAGCCACGGCAGCAGAAAAGGCAGTAACTCTTCCAGAGGTATATCAGGAATATGAAGGGGTCTTTGATGAGGTATTGGCCGAAGAGTTGCCTCCACATAGGCCATACGATTGCCAGATTGAGTTAATTCCTGGGGCAGTGGTTGCCAAGGGTAGGCTGTATGCGTTGACGGAGCCAGAAAACGCTTTCTTAAGAACATATCTAGACAAACTATTGGAATTGGGGTTCATACGCCCTTCACGATCACCGGCGGCATCCCCTTTGTTTTTCATCCCCAAGGCCAATGTGGATTTAAGAGCCTGTGTAGACTTTCGAGCCCTCAACGCAGTAACGGTAAAAAACAGATACCCTTTGCCGTTAATTAACGTACTATTGGAACAGGTGAAAAAGGCCAAGGTATTCACCAAGTTGGACTTGAAAGGAGCATATCATCTTGTGAGAATGAGAGCAGGGGATGAATGGAAAACGGCCTTCCAGACCAGGTATGGGTTGTTCGAATACCTGGTCATGCCCTTCGGGCTATGTAATGCCCCTGCAGCGTTCCAGTTTTTCCTAAATGACGTGTTGAGAGAAATACTGGATAGACACGTCATAGTGTATATAGATGATATACTCATCTATTCTGAGTCGGAGGACATGCATGTCAAATCTGTCCTGAGGATTCTACAACAACACCATCTATACTGCAAACTGTCCAAATGTGACTTCCATGTCACCACCGTAGAATTTTTGGGGGTTATGCTCACCCCTCAGGGGCAGGAAATGGCGGAGAGAAAGATTCAAGCAGTGCGAGATTGGCCGATTCCTCGAAACATCAAGGATGTTCAATGTTTCCTAGGATTCGCCAATTTCTACAGGCGTTTTATTAACCAGTTCTCGAAAGTGGTGGCTCCCATAACCAGACTGCTGAAAAAAGACCAAAGGTTTGGGTGGGATGAGAAAGCCCAGGAGGCGTTTGTAACTCTAAAGGAAGCGTTTGTCATTGCTCCAATATTGACGCATCCCAATTCCGATGTCCCGTTTATAGTCGAGGCAGACGCTTCAGAGGTTGCTATAGGAGCCATTCTTTCACAAAGAAATGAAACCACAGGACAATTACATCCAGTGGCTTTTATGTCACGTAAACTCACGGGGCAGAACTCAACTACTGCATTGCAGAAAAGGAACTCTTGGCTATCAAGAATGCATTCACAGAATGGAGACATTTTCTCATGGGGGCCAAGCACGTGGTGACGGTCTATACCGATCACCGTAATCTGCAGTTTATGTCAGCGGCCAGACATCTAACCCCTAGGCAACTGAGGTGGATGCTTTTCTTTTCAGAGTTTCATTTCATTATTACTTTCAGGCCTGGAGCGGACAATAGAAAGGCGGATGCCTTGTCCCGTCAATCATCCACAAAGTCATCTGAGGCCAGGTTAGAAACCCCTATAGTGGACCCTGTCAAGGTGGTCTGTGGTATCCAACCTGATGCCTTTTTGCACGGCATAAGATATGGGATAAGGACGGACCCCTGGAAGAGATGGTTACAGACACATCCTGAATGGCACATACAACATGGCTTTCCGATTAATCAAGGGCGCTTGTTGATTCCCACTGAATCCTTGCGGAAACAAATGTTTTCTTGGTGTCACAATTCTCCCAGTGCTGGACACGTTGGAGGAGATAAGACTATGGATCTAATTCGGCGTAGATGTTGGTGGCCAACGATCAGAGACGATGTAAGGAAATGGGTGACTGAGTGTGATGTTTGTGCCCGCGCCAAGTCAGATCACCGTCGTCCTGCAGGGCTTCTGCAGCCAATGCCTACCCCTTCTACTCCGTGGGAGCGTATTTCATTGGACTTTGTGGTGGGTCTACCCAGAGATCAGGGTTGCACAACTGTGTTGGTAGTCATTGACTATTTGACTAAGATGGGGCATTTCATTGCTTGTCCTCAGGTGCCTACGGCAGGTCAATTGGCACAGCTTCTCATGATCCATATTGTGCGTCTGCATGGCTTACCAAATGTCATAGTGTCAGATAGGGGCTCTCAATTTACCGCAAGGTTTTGGAAGGCATGGTGCTCCTCTCTTCATATTGAAACGGCTCTGTCCACGAGCTTCCATCCACAGACTGATGGACAGACGGAGCGTCTCAACCAGACCTTGAAACAATTCTTGCGATGCTATGTGTCTCAGGGTAAGAATAATTGGGTGGAGCACCTTTGGCTTACAGAGGTGGCATACAACAATGCGACACATTCTGCCACAAGAGTATCACCTTTCTTTAGTACTTATGGTCATCATCCCCGGTTTCTTCCTTTTGTACAGCCTTGCACTGAGGAGAAGGTGCCTGAAGCCGCCAGGAGGGTTTCTCAACTCAAGATGGTATTAGAGTGTGTACAGGACTCCCTGAAAGCATCCAAGGTGGCATATAAGAATACGGCTGACAAAAGACGTCGTCCCGGTCCTTTGTAACAGGTGGGGGATTGGGTGTGGTTGTCCACCCGGAACTTCAGGTTCAGGCGCTACAGCGTGTTTAACCCTCGTTTCATTGGTCTGTTCCGTGTAGTGCAACGCATCAATCAGGTGGCGGTGAAGCTGCTGTTACCAAGACATCTGCGTATACATCCCGTTTTTCATGTGTCCCTGCTCAAGCCTGCAGCTGCGGTGGTACAGCGCCTCCCTCCCCCTCTGCTGGTCCCTGAAGGCCTGGAGTACGAGGTGGAGGGTATTCTGGACTCAAGGTGGCAGGGACGTGGCCTTAGGTATCTGGTGGCGTGGAAAGGTTACGGTCCCGAGGAGAACTCGTGGGAGCCTGCATCTGGTGTTCATGCTCCTCGCCTGGTGGCTGCTTATCATCGCCAATTTCCTGAGCGCCCCGGTCCCCTTCGGCGCTCTAGGTGAGGGGGGATATACTGTCAGAGTCCGTCGCGCCTTGCAGTAAAAGACGGATACAGAATGGGTAAAAAAACTACATGTCCCATAATGCTCAGCGGTTAGAAGGCGGGGTATAAATTAGACACCACTTGCTGCAGACGGTGTCGGATATTTTGGCTCGTGGCTCCCGGCGTTCCTGTCGACCTTGCGGATTGGAGTATTCCAGCGTTCCTGTTGACCCTGCAGTTTGGACCAAGTCTGTTGCGAGTATTTCCAGCTTTGTTTCTTCGTTTCAGTCCTCCGTTGGAGAGCCTTGTCACCTGCTATTGCGGAGGACGGTCTTTCTTGTGCCGCATTCTCTGTTCACGTGTCTCCGTTGGCGAGCCTCTTTGCATCGGCTCATGCGGAAGACACGTTTGCTCAACTCCGAGAAAAAGGGGTTATTCTGATTCCGTTTCCTCCGTTGGCGAGCCTTTTTGCTACGGCTATTGCGGAGGAAACAGTTGTTTGTTTTTGCATTATTTACCGAAGTAAATCCTCTGTTGGAAAGCCTTCTTGCACCGGCTATTGCAGAGGATTTGCATCATTAGGTCCCAGGTAGGGACGAAGAGTTTTTCCTGCACCTGAAAGCACATTTATTCAGGTAACCTTGTTCTCCTTTCATTTGGGTGACGTAACCCTTGTTTAGTTTATGGGAGATACTGTGTACTTAAGCTGCATTATATAGAACCCTGGCTACGTTTCTTCAGGACTCTGATGGAAAGAGATCAGGGTATGTAGTATCCTTCTTTACCAGTGTAGGTCTGCCATTACATGGGTCTTATGGGCTGTTTCAATAGTGAGTTTTGTGTTTACAGGGGAAAGGCAGACACAGGCTGAATTTACGGGTTCTCAGTGGAAGAGAAGTATCTCCTGAGTTAGTGTTGTCTACATTCCTGTTACAGGTATAACCAGTATATCCTGCCTGTTAGCCATAGTACTAAGAAGACATTCAATAGAGTTGATACCAATCATTATTTCTTTTGTTTTCTGTCTTCACAGCTCTCCCTCCCTGCAGTCCCCTTCCTTTCCTCCCTGTTTTTTGCCCACACCTGATCCTTCTCTAGCCCACGGCTATAACAGCATTCGGGGCTTGGATAGATCTGGAGGTGGCCTACTTATACCTCAAGCTGATCCTGAGGACGGAGAGGATAACATGTACGCACCGTGCAAGCCTTTTTCTACGGGAGCTGAAAACAGCTGTAAAAGCAGAGTTTGCCCCGAAACAGGTACGGATCGCCCCCCCCCCGGGTTCGGTGCATACACCTCATGATCGCAGGGGTACGGTACGTACACCCCATGATCGCAGGGGTACGGTGCGTAACCCTGCGATCATGGGGTGTACGCACCGTACCCCTGCGATCATGGGGTGTATGGACCGTATCCCATGTTCGCTGGGTGTCCGGTGTGTACACCCTGCGATCGCAGGGGTACGGTGCGTACACCCTATGATCGCAGGGGTACGCACTGTACCCCGCGATCATGGGGTGTACGGACAGTACAGTATGCTTTTCTGTACATCACCCTTACCTGACGTGGACCGTACGAATCGCGTCCTCATACCCTGGTCCGGATCGTACTCGTCGGGTCGTACGGCATGTTTACGATTCGTACGGAGAGGGCTCCGGATACAAATCATACGTACGTTTATTTTCCAGGATCGGAATCGCCCCCATAATGTTAAAAAAATCTAAAAAATGTACCTACAAACATTATTTTATACACATTTTAAAAATAGTTTTCAAACAAATAACTATATTTAATAAATGAATGATAATAACAAACATGGTTTCATAAAATTAATATTTTTTATTTCCTACCCCATAACACACATCTAAATTTCTAAAAAAGTGTACCTCCATAATAAACATAATTAATCATCAAATAAACATTTATTATTATTAAAAAACAAATTAAAAGTTAAAAATGAATTTACTCACCAACCATTACCCGTATAAAACTAAAACCATACCCAAAATAAAAGTAAACAATTACCATAAATATTAATCAATTAATGAATAAATAATAATGAGCAACTAATTATTAATTAATGAGACCGAAAATACTTTCCACCCTCTACCTCAATAAATACCACAACACACACCTAAAAATCATTACACAATTTCCATAACTAATTTTACAGCGGTAAATTATTGTCAATGAACAACAACTTATTAATTAATTGAAAATAATTTACATCCCACCCTTTACCACTATGAACCCCACAAATATCATCTCAAATTTATTACCTAATTGCCATATTTAATTTTTGATTAACTCATTGCCATTATTTAACAATTAAATATTTATTAATTTTAAATAAATTACTTCCCACCCTATTCCCCTCTAAACCCCACCACCAATACCTAACAAATGTCATAATTAACATAATTAATTACTAATTAATTAATAGTAGTTAACACACAATTGATACATATTTATTAATAAATTAAATCCCACAATTATAAATTAAATACATATTAATATATAAAATGCATTACTAAATGTATTACAATTAAATTACTTCCCACCCTATTCCCCTATAAACCCACAACCCGCTCCTACAAAATAGATACAATTAATATAATTATCAATTAATTAATAATAATTAACCAATTAATAAGTAATAATAAATTATTTCCAACAATTATTATAAAATCTAAATTAAAGAAAAACTAATAAATAAAAATTATTAACCAATTTATTAAAATTAAATTACTTCCCACCCCGTTCCCCTATAAACCAACAACGGCTCCTAAAAAAAGCACACAATTAACATTATTACCAATTAATTAATAAATAAAAATTAACAACCAATTAAGAATTAATTAATAATAAATTCATTCCCACAATTGACACAATATAATGGAAATTGAATAAATAGTAATATGTAATACAATGTAATTAATTTATTATAATTAAATTACTTCCCACCCTGTTACCCTATAAACCAACAACCACTCCCAAAAAAAGAACACAATTAACATAATTTCCAATTAAGTAATTAATAAAAATTAACAACCAATTAATAATTGATGAATAATACATGAATTCCCACAATTGACACTATAAAATCCAAACTAAATAAATACCAATATGTAATACATTTTAATTAATTTATTATAATTAATTTACTTCCCACCCTATCGCCCTATAAACCCACAAACCGCTCCTAAAACAAATAACACAATTAACATAATCACCATTTAATAATTAAACAAAATTAACAACCAATTAATAATTAATTGATAATAAATTGATTCCCACAATTGACACTATAAAATCCAAATTAAAAAAATACTAATAAGTAATAAAATCGAATTCATTTATTATAATTAAAGTACTTCCCACCCTATTCCCCTATAAACCCACAACCCACTACAGAAATAAACGCAAAATTTAATTAACATAAAATTAATCACTACTAAAAATACTTATACAAAAAAATTGATCACTTACTTTCAAATTACATACTAAAGTACATAACACTAATTTAAACATTGGTATTTTACACAACAATATTTTTGCCAACGATATTACTATCTTTGATATTTTCAAAAACAATATTTTTTACCTTAAAATCGATATGTTTGACCACAAAATTATTGCTGTCGATGTTCCTATATCACGATATTTCCAACTCAATATTTGAGTATATCGATATTTAAAACTCAATATTCTCTCTGTTTATCATGTTGGATGACATCAATCAGCACTTCGACACACAAATACCTCATTTTCCAGACTACGTATTACTGGGTCTGCCAAATGCTATTACCTTTCCGCTCAAGGCGCACAAGGGCTGACAAAAAGCCCTGGCTCTTGGAGCAGCTCATCGGAACATTTTATTACACTGGGGGACCAGTGGCGTAGCTAGGGGGGTGCGGTGGGGGCGGTCCGCCCGAGGCGGCACTATTTTTAGGGCGGCGGCCCCGGCACTGGCCCGTTGCGGCGGTCTTTATCATTTATTTGAGGTCACTACTGTCAGTGAGTGTCCTCAAATAAATGAAAAGGCCGCCACAATGGGCCAGTGCCGTGGCCGCCGTTTGAAGTGCGAGCGCTGCGCGCTGCAGCGCATCACGTGACTTCCTGCTGCTGCCCCTACATAACGGGAGTGCAAGGAGGAAGTTGTGGCAGCAATGAGCAAGCTGCACACCGAGGAATCATTTTTAAAAATGTTTTCCTGCAACCGGTGAAGAAATCAAAATCTTCACTCTCAGGGGTCTCACTAATAGAACAAAGAACTTGACACAGAAGCTGGAATATAAAGAGAAAAATTTTATTGAACTCATATGAGTGAGGCTACGTCACACGGAAGCCTTAGCAACTGAATGAGGCAGTCTGAGGAGTACAAAGAACAGACGCCTTATATATGCTTAGGGTTACAAAACTCAGCATCTGGCCCATCATTAATTATATAGAAACGCCCAACATTCCTTCTTACACAAGCCGGACAAAGCCATAATAAAAGGACCACAACCCATACCATAAATAGCCCATAAAAGAAGGAACAGAAACAGATGAGAAGTAGGATAAGGGGTGTGTGTGTGCATACCAAACTTTACAATCTCCTGTGCTCTGATCCTTAATCTTGATCAGCTACTGTGCAAGGAACTGGCCTAACAAGGTCAGCTTCAGGCAACAGGGTCAGTTCACTGAGGTCATCTAGGAGTCAGCTAAAGCCTCAGTCATCGGCCTATGTGAGGGCAACCACAAAATGGCTGCCATGCACAAAATGGAACCCATGGTTCAGAATGAAATCTCCAAATACATAGTGAACCCATGTGTGTAACATGACGAAATCACTCCTACATGTAGCACTCTGTAGTTACGGTTCGCTACTATTAAATTTGTAACAAAACCATGACATTTATAAACGGGTTCAGAATTCACAGAACCTCAGACCTCCTTTTGCCCTTACATAGGCAATCACTCAGTCTGTGTCTGAATCGATATCAATATTCATCAGATCATTAAGATGCTGCTGGAGCATCATCCTTTTACTCACTCCTTCTCTCGAGACAGGTCTCCTTACACACACGTAGTAGCAGAAAGATCACATAAGGCAGAACCAAATAGGGAATACCTCTCCCTGTAGTATGTGGCATAAGACCACACACCCAACAATTAGTGATGTTCACTATTAACTGGTGTTGATGCAGAAGCTGTATAAAGGAATTATTAGTAAACTCTGACCTCCTAACCAGTTCATGTTCAGGTAAAGTATGGAAAGAATGCAAAGAAGTAGTAGTAGGTAGAGACATAGGTTGGGAGGTGGGTACAGATGTCAATTGGGTAGCAAAAAACAATCCCACCCATAAAAGACAAAGTCATGTTTAAAAAACACTAGAAAACACGTAATTAAGAACATATAGACAACAGGAGAACGTAATGACCTCTATTACAAATAAAATATAATTGTTCACAACCCTAAACAGAAAGCAAATCCTAAAATTATCTAGTAACATTTTATGGCTCCTATGCATTTCAGTAACTTATTATATGTTCAGGTGAAACAGTGGTGATCCTCATCAATGCTCTGAGGTGAAAAAGGGGATACTTTTCCACGGAAAATGGACTTTATTCTGCTTTTACTAAACAGAATACTACTTTAAAATAATGCCAGCAAAACAATAAGAATCAGTCTCCTAACACCCATTTTATGCACACGGAAACCACTTGTGAAACCACAACCATGCCCAGAGTCCATTCCAAGCCTCTCTGTAAGGCTTCTATTGTCCATCAAATCTGCTCCTGTTGTTGCATGGGCCTCTTGATTCAGGCCTCCCATGAAAAATATGCTTCTCAGTATCCATTGGAGTGGCCTCCTGGCAAACACTCAATGCTCACTTAAAAGTCTCAATGTCTCAATGCAGTGCACCAGTATCTCTCCTCTGTGGCAGACACTACAGATATTGTGCTCTTCATTGGTCATGGGCACAGATCATCTCGTGCAAACCCGGGACCATTCTCAGGCTCCAACACTCATCATTCAGTGTCAGAGGACGCTCAGGCTGCTCTTTCATGGGCACCAGAATGTAGTGCCTTTTGCCAATCTTGGATCCTCGGGTGCACTGCACTTCCATTGGAGCAAAGGAAAAGGGGGTGCGTGTGGCCAAAATCCCCAATAACTAGGTACAATGCGACATCGGTCAGTGGAGAAGCGACAAAAGAAAAATCTATAGGAAGAACAAGAAATTACTTAGGTGATAGTCAAGCATGTGACACATTCCTAAGCGTATGAGTGATACACAAAAACTAAATCACAATAGTTTTCAAAAGTTAGCTCTACCACTGGCCGCTAAACCATATATACGGTAACCTTTAGCTAATGTTCCAGTTCCTTCTTCAGGAAAAAATGAAAGCTGGTTTCCTTTATGGTATAAAGCCATACACTACTTATGAAGCAGAACAAAACTGAGTAATGTAATGTAGAAATTAGGTCACCATGTACAAGAGTCACAGATCTATAATTTTATCCTTACGTCCAATCAGGATACATAAATCTAGGGCTGCCTGTTCCTTTAAGGGAAGGGGGCAGTAAGTGACTAACAGCAGGTGACACACTTTTAATCCTGTATATTTCTTTTATTTTTCTTGAATACTATTTATAGCCAAATTTGACATACACTGGCGAAGTGCTGTCTGTCTTGTTCACAAAAATGAAAATATCATAATTGTGAAATTTAGCAAATCAACCCAACTGTTGTGCAGCAATACGCATCGTCATGTATATCCCTTCACAACACAGGTAAACTTGTAATAGTATCAAAAGCAGCAACATAAAACAAAAACATGCATAAAATAAAAAAACGCACAAAACGTCAAGCCATCAGATATACTTGCTGTATATCAAGCACAAAAAGCATAGACACAACAATAACATATGTGAATGAGTGGTGACACACAACACCATGTCATGTACTTTATGTTACTGTGAACCTGTAGCCCAAAACCCAATATTGGGGCCTGCTTAATTTGTCAGGTTTAAAATCCTTACCCTCCTTTTGACAGTAGATCACCAGTTAGTGGATATCTGCTGTCAAATACAACTTTCTAACATACAGGACCAGCAATAACAATTCATGATAGGACCAAATACACAAACATAAAAAACACATGAACATTTCTTTCCAAAGGAGTTACGCAAAAACACATCTCCTTTCAACCAACCAAACTCATGTGTCTTGTCAGCCTTAAATCACCCAGAACAATCCATGAATGATCTAGAGGCAGAAGCAAAAAAAAATACACAACACACAAAAGAGGAACATTTCTCAGAACAATTGAATATCAATTATAATGTTTAATAAGAAGACAAAATATGATACACATTAACAAATACAAAAATAAATTTCCATTACTTAACTGTTACCATCTTGTCAGTCAGCTTGCAACATCAAGCCACCTTAGTTTTACCTTGCTAAAAGTAAAATTGTTACACTGACACTCCATATTAATTTGGCACCTACAATTTCCACTGTGAAGAATAATTCTTAATTGGCAAATCGTTCTCACTTAGGCATGTAGCCTTCAAAATTTTTGAAAAGGGCTGCATCTTATTTTCTGTCTAAGACTTAATGCAACACTTTGTTTTCTGTCAAATAAAAGCAACTAGCAGACATTATTTTTTTAGAGCAGAAACACAAATGTATCAGTTCTGCAGAGCATTTAACATGATGTTAGGACTTTCAAAGAAACATTTTTTATATTTTCCCTTCGGAATTAAGTTCTTTAATTTTACTGATGTTCTTATGGAGAAACCAGAAACCCCAACTTTTAGAGGCCCGTTTAGCAAGGTTATTCTGCATTCCACAGAGACAAGGTCCTAATTTAAAAGGTCACAAATGTCAACATGACAGCCTCTTCCATTGTTTACAGGGAAACTAAAGATAGCATCTCAGCGCAACTTGAGCCTCTGCAGCTTTCCTAGCCCCCAGCTTCTGCTCACTGTGAGGCTGACAAAGACAGAAGGCCTTCCTGATTCCTTCTAACCTGTAATAATTCACTCTATTTTGAAAAATAATTTCTCCTTTTTAGGCGCTAAAAAATTCTCTCTATTCCCAGATTATTAAACAACATTTACTGTGAATGATTCACAGAACCTAATAACACACATACCAGTTTTTAGAACAAATGCTTGTTGCAATTGTACTCATTAAATGGATCTCACTGGGCCATTTAAAAGCAAACCCAAATGGGGACAACCTGCAAATTTGTATTATACCTAAATGTATGCATTTACTGAAGCCTAAAGCACTTTAAAGCTATTAAAAATGGCAAGAATGCTGTTTTAAATGGTCTATTTTACCCCAATTCGACTTTGATATTAGGGGCACTTAAAAATAAATATCCTATAATTGTGTTACATATTTATCATCCTCAGAATGTTCTTTACAAATTGCAGAGATTGGACATTAGACCTATCCCATGCATATCCTTAGAAAAATGAGTTGTTTACGTCTGCGCTAAGTAAAAATTCCATATGGTAATGTCCTCATTATGCAGGATAGCACAACTTAAATTACATTATAATGCTAGGAGGTCACTGTATGAACATTAAGCTTCATGAATAGTAAAAAACGAATTTTGTAGCACTTATTTTAAAAAAAATATTTTTCATAATTAATAATTATTTTTAATAAACCCAATCATTTTTGATAATACCACATATAAAAGCAAGCTGCATCTCTCGCCTATCATTTTTGACGCATTCATTTATACGCCCAAGCACAGAAGCCTAACTTGAAACATGACAAAATGTTTGTGCCACTTTTTTTCTTTCTAAAAAGGACAATTTTATTTAGCAACAGACCCAAGAATATGCTTACAAAATTTTGCTTAATAGACTGAAAACATAAAAAAACCACAAACACACATTTGAGCTCATTTCAGACATAAACAGAAAAGGGTCAAACACTCAGGACACACAATACGGGGCGCCATGCATTTCGTGAATAGCACCATCGCTATTCACTTACAGAAGTTACACTAATGAGAAAACCACACACAGACATTTAAACACACATTTAACCCACAAATCAATACTCAGGACAGAAACAAAGGACAGTCCACAGACTGTACTTGAACCAAACCATTTGCAAATACTAGTTGTAAGTCATATTTACAAGAAACGATTCTCAATAGTGTTACAAAAGACTGCAAAAACAGCCCAACAGACTGATGTATGTCCAAGAAGCAAAAATTCACTCAATTCACTAGCTTTGGCTAGCAGAACACCAAACAAAATCGTTCTGCATATCTTCATTCATAAAACTGCGCAGAACAAAGGATCCTTGTTTTGTATTATGTCATATTTTAATTCCCTGGGGATACAAAATCACCAAAGAAGAAATATGTTTTTAAATCAAAACCTATTTAGATATTCCCTTTAGGGGAAGCCTGCTAATCCAAACATATACAAAGTTGGCCAACACAAAGCTTCAAATTTGCTAAGATCAGGCATCTTATAGCTCACTAATCTAGCTTCAAACTTCAAGGGATTATCTACAACGATAGTCTTGCAAATATACGAGCCCCTCGGCTTTGGTAATTGCAATAACCAAATCAAAGACCCAACAAACCAAAAACTAAGGACTCAAAGAACCAAAAACTAAGGACTCAACGAACCAAAAACAAAGGACTCAAAGAACCAAAAACTAAGGACTCATAGAACCAAAAACTAAGGACTCAAAGAATCAAAAACTAAGGACTCAAAGAACCAAAAACTAAGGACTCAAAGAACCAAAAACAAAGGACTCAAAGAACCAAAGAACAAAGGACTGGGAGCGACCCACTTATACTTAACTCTTACTTTTACTAATCGAAAGGTTATCCAAATTCTAACTGTCAAGTTCTACATGACCTAACAGTCTTTTTAGAATACTCACGTCAAAAAGGTTCTCAGTCAGGAGTGACATCATGTGGAGGATCAAAATCAGGAAGATCAGAAATATACTGGGCTGCAGAGACAAAGAATCTCAAGAATCCCTGTGCACAGAGTACCTTCTTAGTAGATTCCTGTTCTGTCCTCCTCAGTAGATTTTAGTCTCCTGACAAGATCACTCCCACAGATAGTCACTTCGCTGATGAGGCCCGCGTTGGCTGCGCCATCTGAAGAAATCAAAATCTTCATTCTCAGGGGTCTCACTAATAGAACAAAGAACTTGACAACGAAGCTGGAATATAACAAATCAGCTTTTTGCCCACCTGGGCATAAAATTCCAAAGGAGATATTAGTTTTTGAAAAAACTGTATTGTCTGCAATTTCGGCCATGGAATCACAAAAAACATATGTTAAGTTTAATACCTCACCAGAAGAAAAGAAGGCCCTCACGGAGTTAAGGAATGATCCCACTATCACCATAAAGCAAGCCGATAAGGGCGGGGCTATAGTGGTGTGGGATACTGCTAACTATAATGAGGAAGTCCTCAGACAATTAAACGATCAGGAATGTTATAAGAAAATTCAGAGAGATCCAACAACTGAATTACAGAACCATTTGTTCTCGATCATCAGAGAAGGCTATGACCAAGGCTTTGTAGGCCCCAAAGAACTGGAATTCTTACAGAAAAAACATCCTAAGATACCCTTATTTTATATCTTGCCAAAGATACATAAGGATGCAAATAAACCCCCCGGGAGACCAATTGTAGCAGGCTGTGATTCATTACTCGAGCCCGTCGCCAAATATGTCGACGTGTTCTTGAAAGAATTCATGAGCCTAGTAAAATCATACCTACAGGACACGACGGACTTCATCAATAAACTTGAGCCCTTAGAATTTTGTAAGGGCAGGGACATACTGGTCACCTTGGATGTCAATGCCCTTTACACCCAGATACCACAGGATGAAGCCATAGCAGTTCTTACGTATTTCCTGGAGCTAAGAACACGACCAGTACAGGTTCCAACCAAATTCTTGATTGATCTGGCATCCTTTGCCCTAAAAAAGAATTATTTTTGTTTTGGGAACGAATTTTATTATCAGATAAAAGGAGTAGCGATGGGATGTCCCTTCGCCCCTGAATTGGCTATTCTTTTTATGGCTCTCTACGAGGACACTTTCATTTACAACAACAACCCCTTTAAAGATCTCATTGGAGCGTGGTTACGCTTCATTGATGATGTTTTTATGGTGTGGAAAGGCACGGAGGCAGAACTGGAATGCTTTTACAACTGGTTGAACGCACGGACAGGGGATATAAAATTCAGCATATCCTCATCTAGAGAAAAAATAGCTTTCTTGGATGTGGAGGTCTTTCCTAATGAAGGAAAATTATCCACATCGCTCTTCGTGAAGCCAACAGATAGGAATAAAGCCCTTCTGTTTTCAAGCAACCACCCGAGGAGTCTACGAGAGAATCTACCACTGGGGCAATTTCTTCGCATTCGAAGGAATTGTGCCCTGAATGATGATTATAAACATCATGCAAGCAACTTAGTGACAAAGCTATGCGATCGTGGATATCCCAAGAAATTGGTTTCAAACTGTATGAAAAGAGCACGGTGGACTCCAAGGGAGACCCTCCTGGAACGACGCATTAAGCCCAAGCTAAAACGCCAAGTGTGCGTTACTACGTTCTGTCCGAATGCCAATCAGTTAAAGAAGGTGATAAATCAAAACTGGCACCTCGTAAGAAATCTTGAGGAATGCTTAAAGGAACCCCCCCTTTTTGCATTCAAAAAAGACAAGAGCATTGCCAATTTTGTGGTAAGAGCAGCCACCCCCAGACAAACTCCCCCGACCATCAGACAAATGATGGGACTAAATCCGATCACAGGGCACCACAAATGTGGCACCTGTGTATGCTGTGAGTCTACAATAGAGGGATCTCTGTTCCAGCACAGAGGCATTTCATGGAAACACGACACCCACAGCAATTGTAAATCAAAATATGTGGTGTATGGAATCGTGTGCCCCTGTGGACTCCTGTATATCGGGAAAACAAACCAAGAGGTAAGACAAAGGATTTCCCAACATAAATCCAGATTAAAAAATCGGGTTGAAACAGCTCCATTGGTGAATCATTGGAACAGACTGGGCCACCAAATCAAGGACTTGCAATGGACCATAATCTCCAAGGTGGAGCGCGATCCCAGAGGAGGAGACTGGGATGCCAGACTCTCCAAAAGGGAGGCACTCCTAATTGTAAAGTTCAACACGGCCGTCACTGGCCTTAATGAACTATCAGAGATTTATAAACTCTGAGGCTTATGGTTGACTACCTGTCCGCTTCCACATTGTGTCTCTAAACTTAAACAAGTACCTGGTGTTTCACCGGTACTCTGTCTGTAGAATCCAGGAAGCATGCGCCGGTGCTCTAACACTGCCCCCGTTTTTTCAATTTTTTTCAACCTCCTCAGCGCCCACGCGCCAGAGAGTAGCGTCCCTTTAGGACCCTGCTACATTAATGGACCTATCTTCGGACCCGCTATCCACAGCGCATGCGCGAAGGATCAGCGCTTCGGAGACGCCGACCGAGACGAGGAAATCACTTCCCTTAGGTATGTTGCTCTTGTACCTCTTAAGCGGGGCATTTCTATGTTTGTGTCACCCCGTTTTTAGGGCGCCTTGGTGACTTATATCTTTTGACTCTATTACAGGAGTTTAATGAATATCATCCAGCATTCGTCCAAATTTGTGTGGGACGCCTGCTCATTAAGTCTAAAAGCCTTCTCTATACAGGTACGATTTTCTCATTCACCTTGTGTTTCTAGATAGGGGTACCAGCTTACCCGGGCGGCGCTTAGATTCTTATGTTCCGCCAATTTTATATCCCCTTAAGGTACTTCATACCTCGTCCGCATCCACCCTGGGTCCACCACTATTGAAAAAACCTCCCCGGTCCACTTGGATTAAGCAAGGTAAGAGCTTGCCCTCCTCAGCACAATTTAAGATGTTCCAGCTCAGTGTCCACACTGGAGGCTAACTGCTGCTCTTCACCCCTTAGTGTGACTCCGTCATCCCCCTCAGTGAGCGCGACCGACCGCATCCCTGCTTTCTACACCTGTAAAGTGGCCTAGCAGACCAGTAGGGTAAGCTGAGTGAAGGAATGGGTTTCTAAGTTTCCGGAATGGTCTTGAGCATAAACCTGACACGAAGATATTTTTATTTTTATTTTTCTTTCTAGATAACTCCCCCGGCCCTGATGAGAGTCCCCTCATTGTATAGGACTCGAAACGCGTAGGCCCCTTGCAAAGTGCTGCTCTCTCTAAAAGTGAAATAATTTAAACAAGTGTGAATTTGAATGCTCCAAACCTGTGTATATACAATGTGTGACATCATTTAAGTTGTCTATGATTAGTCTCCAGTTGTGTATATATGTACAGATAGATGGTATATCACAGATGAATATTGTTTGAGCAGCCTTTGTTCCTTCTTTTCTAAATTCTGTTCTGTTTTCTTTTTCCTTTGTGATAATTCTTAAATTCTGTGTACATATGGATGTCTGATTTTGTATGTATGTGATATGGATGACTAGTTGAATGAGTGTTGTATAAATATAATGGTGTAGTGTTGTATAAAATGTATTAATTCGTTTGAAAATTTTCTTTGAAATTAACTGAATAAACTGCTATTGATTAGCAACATCGTAGGTTGGAATGCGTTTTTCTAACTTATGAGCAAAATTCTATGTTGAATCCGCATATCAGTTTTGGCATATCTCTTGGTCTATTAGGAATATAAAGAGAACATTTTTATTAAACTCATATGAGTGAGGCTATGTCACACAGAAGCCTTAGCAACTGAAGGAGGCAGTCTGAGGAGTACAAAGAACAGACGCCTTATATATGCTTAGGGTTACAAAACTCAACATCTGGCCCATCATTAATTATACAGAAACGCCCAACATTCCTTCTTACACAAGCCGGACAAACCCATAATAAAAGGACCACAACCCATACCATAAATAGACCATAAAAGAAGGAACAGAAACAGAGGAGAAGTAGGATAAGGGGTGTGTGTGTGTGTGCATACCAAACTTTACAATCTCCTGTGCTCTGATCCTTAATCTTGATCAGCTACTGGGCAAGGAACTGGCCTAACAAGGTCAGCTTCAGGCAACAGGGTCTGTTCACTCAGGTCATCTAGGAGTCAGCTAATGCCTCAGTCATCGGCCTATGTGAGAGCAACCACAAAATGGCTGCCATGCACAAAGTGGAACCCATGGTTCAGAATGAAATCTCCAAAAACATAGTGAATACATGTGTGTAACATGACAAAATCACTCGTACTTGTCGCACTCTGTAGTTACGGTTCACTACTATTAAATTCGTAACTAAACCATGACATTTATAAACGGGTTCAGAATTCACAGAACCTCACCGGACCCACCCGAGCCAACCCCAAGGATCGCAGCGGCCTCGCAGCCCAAGGCACACCGGTGTGCAGCTTTGCTGCTGAACCTGAAATTAATCATGCCCGCAACCCGAGAAAGTTGGAGTTGGTGTGTAACATGTGAGTCAAACCGTGGGCTTATTCGTGTTTTTACCAGTGTGTACTTGCAGTAATTGACGGTTTGGGTTTTGAGAAAGACCCATAGGTCTGAAAGCAATGTGAAGTAGTGGGTGTGTCAGCCTTATTCTGGAGAAGGCCTGTCTGGTCTTTGTTGAAAAAGGAGATGTATGTAGTTGCGGTTTAGTGTATGATGTGTGCTGTGTAAAGGATTCAAAAAGTCTCTATAGGAGGCAAGTGAGAGTTGTTTGTAGTCTGTGATGAGTAATTCAGCTGGTGTGCAATGTGCGGTGAGCAGAATGTGGGCGGTATCAGAGGTGTTTATCCATTCACTAATGGCAGTGTATTGCTCAGCAAAGGCTATTTGTTTATTTCAAGATTTTTATTGAGATTTTTTTCTAAACAAAATAAGACCAAACAGAGGCAACTTCGGGATGCTGGAGTAACCAGTTGCATGGGAAATAAGTAAGTAAGCAGCATACTTTGTAACCGGTATCTTATGCTCTACAGGAGCATAAGATAAGCAAAAGCATGAGCTCAGCCTCATAAGACAATATGGGAAAGAAATTAAAGATAGCAAAATAAGTAAAAGATAGATGGATATGGTGATTCAATCATGATTTGTTGTTGGACTTTGATATATGATGCATAGGGGGACTAGGTGATTGTAGGCTGGTTGATGAAATCTAAAGTCTCTAGGTGGACAGGAGTGGGAACTTAATAAGCAGCCATAAAGGGTGAGATGGCATTGCACTAGTATTTGCGTATTGTTTGGTGGATGTGGGAAAGTGCCTTATTTTAGATCGTTCCTAAATGTTAGGTATTCTAAAAAGTTGTAAATGAATCTAGGAAACATGTCTCATGGTATTAGCTGCTTGGAGTGAGAAGAATGTGCAGTCATTTCCCCTCTTGTGGAAAGGGGAGGTGTCTAGATACTGACCCAAGTTTTGGTCAGGGACATTCACGTCTCATGTAAACTCAGTTGCTGATTTTGTGGACTATGCCAAGCCCTTCGAAGGGGATGTATCACGTTAGCACGCATACTTTTACCACGCAATTTTTACAACGCAGGACCCTTTGCAACGAATACCTTTACAACGCATTACACTACAACGCAGATACTATTACAAAGCATACCATTACAACGTAAGTATATAATATTTCAAAATAATGTAACTAATAATTATTTTAACATTTTATTTAATTATATTCATTTTTATTTAAGAATTTGTAAATATATATGTTAAAAATACCCCTATACCCCATAACCCAAACCCAGCCCTGAACCCTAAAAATACCCCTGTACCCCAAAACCCAAACCCAGCCTTGAACCCTAAAAATACCCCTGTACCCCAAAACCCAAACCCAGCCCTGAACCCTAAAAATACCCCTGTACCCCATAACCCAAACCCAGCCCTGAACCCTAAAAATACCCCTGTACCCCAAAACCCAAACCCAGCCCTGAACCCTAAAGATACCTCTGTACCCCAAAATCCAAACCCAGCCCTGAACCCTAAAAATACCCCTGTACCCCAAAACCCAAACCTAGCCCTGAACCCTAAAAATACCCCTGTACCCCAAAACCCAAACCCAGCCCTGAACCCCTGTACCCCAAAACCCAAACCCAGCCCTGAACCCTAAAAATACCCCTGTACCCCAAAACCCAAACTCAGCCCTGAACCCTAAAAATACCCCTGTACCCCATAACCCAATACACCTAATAAATGTTTTTAAAAAAAGATAAACGTACCTATACTTACGTTGTAATGGTATGCGTTGTAATAGTATCTGTGTTGTAGTGTAATGCGTTGTAAATACATGTGTTGTAAATACACTTGCGTTGTAATAGTTTTGTTGTAACAGTATTTCGTGGTAAAAGATGCGTGGTAACTGTCAGGGCCTGCTCCACAGGATCCGATCGATGAACAAAGGGGTCCACCTCCTGATGTTACCAACACCCTGTAATGATACACAGGGGGTTCGAACCATCAGGCGAGGGATAAATAATGAAA
Source organism: Lissotriton vulgaris (assembly GCF_964263255.1). Lineage (NCBI taxonomy): Eukaryota > Metazoa > Chordata > Amphibia > Caudata > Salamandridae > Lissotriton > Lissotriton vulgaris. Next base: position 13,142 of record NW_028255027.1, on the reverse strand, counting down.
AGAGACCGGGGAAGGGTAGGGGTCAGCAGAGACAAGGGATCTGAAACGATAGAGCATAAGTTTTATAACACCAATCAATGATAAGGCTACTCTCTATAATTCTCTCTAAACTTCTGAATACCTTGAGAGGCTGTACACATTCCTCCAGCAAGCATATAAGAATACCAGTCCAGCTTCCTGAAAGGAAACACAATGGTTATCACAACAAATGGCACACTGGTTTAAGATCTAGAAAATGTAAACCCTTTGTGAATACACACCATATCATGTGGAGATGAACCTTTGTAAATGACCCCCCCCCGAACTAGTGACTTGTTCCTCTAAATCAGTCTTTGAGTACTTCACAAGTCTTTTGTCTGGAAAAACCTTAAAAGAGTTTGTAGAATAATTCTACTCTTTGTCACTCGATCAAGCAAAGTTCTTTCCCTTAAAATACTTAGAATTTCCTTTAAACATGGAGAGGCAAAAACGTTGGTGTACACTTTTTCAGATAAGCGTCTATAAACAATATAACGGCAACGTGTGGTTGCGACCGCCACTACGCTCCGCTATTGGTGTAGAATCAGACAATGAATACTCTAGCCGGTAGTAGGTAGTTAACTCACCACTCTACTCCGGACATTGCAGGACGAGACCAATCATTAAGAACAAAGGCTTTCAGCGGTAACCAGCAGCAGCCGCCGCGTAGCTCCGTGAGACAGGAAATCCAGCGCAGCCGGTTTCGAAATTGACACGCACCCGCTGATGCGTTCTCAGAGAAGAACGATGCCTTCAAAAACTATAATGCAGGAAAGCGCACGAGACAAGGGCTCCCAGTGGCGATCCAATCTACAGTACCTTAACACAGCGAAGAACCTGATTTAGCGCGCTCCCTTCTCAGAGCGGCAGCAGCACGACGATAGCCGGTCTTCACCCAGCAACAAGGAAAACACAAAGAACGGACTCAAAATTACGTGCAACTCGTTTCCTGCAAACACCACCCTTATACTTCCCCCTGCAAGGTTCATGGGAGATGTAGTTTCTGACGATTAGGTAGGCGCGGTGATGCAGGAACCTGACAGTATGCCCTCTCACCTAGCGCCTCCTAGGCCCAGGCTTGGCAGGATACCTCCGATGAAATAATCTGACAGCAACAGGAGCATGTACATTGACGGAAGGCTCCCAAGAATCGTCCTCAGCCGAGTATCCCTTCCAGGCCATCAAGTACCACAACGAGCCTCTGCGACGTTTAGAGTCTTTTATACAGCGTACCACATACTCCAGACCATCATCGCACAGCACCGGAGGAGGTGCCCTCCGTCGAGCAACCAAAGCCGGCTTCAACAAACTGCAGTGAAATACCGGGTGGATTCGAAGAGAGGCTGGAAGTTTCAGTTTATATGCCACAGGGTTAACCTGTTTCAGAACAACATACGGACCAATGTATTTAGGGTGGAACACCGAACGGAGTTTAAACCTGATGTTTTTGGTGGACAACCACACCCTGTCCCCCACCTGGTAAACAGGTCCCACACCTCGATGCTTATCGGCCCATTTTTTGTAATCCTGCTTGGCTTGAACCAAATGTCTGGACACTTTCTTTTGGACTGCATGTAAACGACGGACTGAACCCAACACCGTAGGCTGATTACCCACTTCCCCAGGAATGTTGATAGGCAATGCCCGGGCATCGAATCCATAGTTGGCGTAGAAGGGGGACACCCCCAATGAACTATGCCACGCATTATTATAGGCAAATTCAGCTAGCCACAACAGGGACACCCAGGAATCATGAGCCTCAGCAGCATAGCAACGTAGATATTTTTTCAGAGTCTGATTGAGCCGTTCAGTCTGACCATCCGTCTGAGGATGGAAACTGGTTGACAAAGAGGCTTTGATCTTTAATGCTAAGCACCATGACTTCCAAAAGCTTGCAATGAATTGCGGACCCCTGTCCGAAATGATGACTTCAGGGATTCCATGGAAACGGAAAACATTAGACAAAAGCAGCTGTGCTGTTTGACCAGCCGTGGGGAGGTTCCTGCATGGTATAAAATGTCCCATTTTCGTAAGGCTGTCTACTACCACCAGCACAGCTGTATGTCCATGATCAGAAGGCAGCCCTGTGATAAAATCCATACTGATACTCTGCCATGGTTTCTTCGGTGTGGGTAATGGCATAAGTTTCCCCTTGCTCTGACACTGCAATGTCTTTGCACGTGCACACACCTCACACTGACCCACCCAAAGAGTTACGTCTCTGGACAAGGTATCCCACCAGAACTGTCTCTGAACCAAGAGCACTGATTTCTTTATGCCTTGATGACCAGACATTGGTGAAGAGTGACACCACTCGAAAGCCTTTTTCCTGCTTTCCATAGTAGGCAAGAATAACTTGTTCGCTACGAAAGGCAGACCACGGACGAGGGACCGTCTGGTGTCTTTACTACTCCACAACCTCCAGGCCGCCTCGGTCTTTTGTCCTTTGATTGTCTCTAGGAATACATCCGCATTGAGTACACAGATCACTTTGCTAGGTTCAATGATGGCATCCATTGGAGGATCAGCCTTTACCTCCAAGGTATCACCCAAGCGTGACAACGTATCCGCCTTTCTGTTTTCAGCACCTGGACGGAAAGTTATCAGAAAATTGTATTCCGCAAAAAACAGCATCCACCGCATCTGCCTCTGTGACAAATGTCTAGCTGTTCTCAAATATTGCAGATTACGGTGGTCTGAGAACACAGTCACAGGATATAGGGCCCCCCAAAGATACTGTCGCCATTCCTGGAAGGCCTTTTTTATTGCAAGTAGTTCTTTTTCTGCAATAGTGTAGTTTCTCTCTGCTTGACTCAACTTTTTGGATAGGTACGCCACCGGATGGAGTTGTCCTGTTTGTACATGTCTCTGGGACAAAATAGCCCCTACTGCCTCATCCGAGGCGTCTGCCTCCACAACATACGGTAACTCAGGTTGCGGATGTGCTAATATGGGAGCAGTAACAAACGCACTCTTGAGATGAGTAAAAGCAACCTCCGCTTCCTGCGACCAACAATACACCACCCCTTTTCTCAAAAGACGAGAAAGAGGTGCAGCTATGCGTGAAAAGCCATCTATAAATCTCCTATAATAGTTCGCAAAACCCAGGAAACATTGGACTTCTTTCACTGTTTTCGGTGTGGGCCAGGACTGTACTGCTAGCACCTTTCTTTCAGCCATCTGCAACCCATCAGGACATAGCATGACCCCCAGGAACTCCACAGTAGTCACACCAAACTCGCATTTACTAAGCTTACAAAACAATTTGTTCTCTCTCAGTCTTTGTAAAACCTGTGTCACATGGTCGTGGTGAATCCCTACATCACAAGAATAAATCAGGATGTCGTCAATGTAGACAACCACACTGATGTCTACCAGATCCCTCAAAACATAATTCAGGAAGTACTGGAAGGCGGCCGGGGCGTTACACAGTCCAAAAGGCATAACGGTATATTCAAACAATCCGTAACATGTTTTAAAGGCCGTCTTCCATTCATCGCCCTCCCTCATTCTCACAAGGTGATATGCCGCCCGAAGATCTAACTTTGTATAAATGCAGGCCTTCTGTACTTGATCCAGTAGCACCGGAATAAGGGGGAGGGGGTACCTGTTACGGACAGTGTTTTTATTCAGCATTCTGTAATCAACACAAGCCCTCAATTCCCCATTAGCCTTCGCTATGAAAAATAAAGGAGAGGCTGCAGGTGACTTGGAAGGGCGGATAAAGCCTATAGCTTGATAATGTGTTAGGTACTCCTTGAGGTGCTTGGTCTCGGGCACAGATAATGCATACACACGACAAGTGGGCATCAGGGCTCCTTCAATCATATCAATACAACAATCGTATACACGATGAGGGGGTAGTTCATTCGCCAGCTGATCGCTAAATACATCCGCAAATGATTGGTATGCACACGGTAATGTTACCTCCTTTTCAGCAGCAGTAGCCACCTGAAAAGGAGTAGACAGCTCTCTCGCCTGAGTAACTGGATGTACCGACATGTGTTCCTGACATTCAGGTGAAGGAAACCTCAGCCTTTTCTCCTTCCAATCAATATCAGGGTTATGATATGAAAGCCAGGGCATCCCCAAAATCACCTTGTATTGCGGAGCCTCGATTATGTTTAGGATTAACTTGTCCCAATGTTCCCCTTCTGGCACTTCTACAACCAACAACACCTCATCTGTCTGTTCGGTGATCATTCCAGATTTTAAGGGTTTCCCATCTACCGCCCACACCTCTTCCGGGTGTAGTCTGGGTATGCGTTTCAGATTCAGAGAAGTTACCAAACCGCTGTCTATGAAATTGCCAGTGGCCCCAGAGTCAATCATCACCAACACTTGATGGACCACTAGCTGACTTTCCAGACACATGGACAAAACAATGTGGGATACAGAATCTTGTAGAACCTCACAAACCAAAGAAGGAAGCTTTAAGGGAGCCTGGTCATTCCTTTCCTCGTTATCTTTGCTGAATGACTCAGTGCTAGACACCGCCAATCTTTTCTTAACCCAACTCCCTGTACTTTTTGGCTTAGAAGGACATTCCCTCACGTAATGGCCTTTCCTCCCGCAATACATACACAACCCCTGGGTTCTACGGGTTTCCTTCTCTTCTCTGGTTAAGGGTGCCCTCACAGCTCCTATCTCCATGGGTTCATGGCCTTCACCTACTGCTGACGGCCCCTTCTTACTAGGGTACTCAGTCCAATGAGGTCCTCTGTCCCATTTTCTCCTGTCCCCCGATCTCTCTGACATCCTACCATCAAGCCGTAAGGAAAGGTTGATCATTCCAGCACATGTAGTAGGTTGGGGGTCTATTTGTGCTATGACATCTTTCATCCCATCACGCAGCCCTTGATAATAAATGGACATCTGTTTCTCTTCAGGCCAGGAGGATTCCGCCACTAATCTGTTGAAGGACGTTAAATAGGTAATCAATTCATTACGTCCCTGTCTTAACTCCATCAATTCCCTGTCAGCCCTGAATGTAGTGGCCCGTCTATCAAACACCCTCTCAAACTCGGTTCTGAAGGCCCCCCAATCCGAAAGAATAGCGTCATCCCTCCTTACAAGTGGGACAGCCCAACTTGCTGCATCACCTATCATATACGAGATTGCAAATGCTACTCGTGAATGGTGGTTGGGAAAAGACGCAGGTTTGCAAGAAAAATGCATCATGATCTGTGTAAGAAATATCTGTGTCTTAGACGAATCCCCCGAGTACCTCTCAGGACTTGCCAACGGGATAGGAGGAGGTACCGTTACTTGGATACGGGGATTAAGAGTAGCGGCATCAAAGGGGTTTCCAGCTAACCTATCCACTCTTTCCCTTAAGGCTGTAGCTTCTACTCTAGAGGCTGCCAACTCCTGTTGAACTAACACCAGCGCTTGTAACACTTCCTCAAGGGTAGCCATGTTTGTTCACCAATCGTATCAGGTGGAGCATATATCGTGGGCACGTAATTCTGTCAGGGCCTGCTCCACAGGATCCGATCGATGAACAAAGGGGTCCACCTCCTGATGTTACCAACACCCTGAAATGATACACAGGGGGTTCGAACCATCAGGCGAGGGATAAATAATGAAAAGAGACCGGGGAAGGGTAGGGGTCAGCAGGGACAAGGGATCTGAAACGATAGAGCATAAGTTTTATAACACCAATCAATGATAAGGCTACTCTCTATAATTCTCTCTAAGCTTCTGAATACCTTGAGAGGCTGTACACATTCCTCCAGCAAGCATATAAGAATACCAGTCCAGCTTCCTGAAAGGAAACACAATGGTTATCACAACAAATGGCACACTGGTTTAAGATCTAGAAAATGTAAACCCTTTGTGAATACACACCATATCATGTGGAGATGAACCTTTGTAAATGACCCCCCCCCCCGAACTAGTGACTTGTTCCTCTAAATCAGTCTTTGAGTACTTCACAAGTCTTTTGTCTGGAAAAACCTTAAAAGAGTTTGTAGAATAATTCTACTCTTTGTCACTCGATCAAGCAAAGTTCTTTCCCTTAAAATACTTAGAATTTCCTTTAAACATGGAGAGGCAAAAACGTTGGTGTACACTTTTTCAGATAAGCGTCTATAAACAATATAACGGCAACGTGTGGTTGCGACCGCCACTACGCTCCGCTATTGGTGTAGAATCAGACAATGAATACTCTAGCCGGTAGTAGGTAGTTAACTCACCACTCTACTCCGGACATTGCAGGACGAGACCAATCATTAAGAACAAAGGCTTTCAGCGGTAACCAGCAGCAGCCGCCGCGTAGCTCCGTGAGACAGGAAATCCAGCGCAGCCGGTTTCGAAATTGACACGCACCCGCTGATGCGTTCTCAGAGAAGAACGATGCCTTCAAAAATTATAATGCAGGAAAGCGCACGAGACAAGGGCTCCCAGTGACGATCCAATCTACAGTACCTTAACACAGCGAAGAACCTGATTTAGCGCGCTCCCTTCTCAGAGCGGCAGCAGCACGACGATAGCCGGTCTTCACCCAGCAACAAGGAAAACACAAAGAACGGACTCAAAATGACGTGCAACTCGTTTCCTGCAAACACCACCCTTATACTTCCCCCTGCAAGGTTCATGGGAGATGTAGTTTCTGACGATTAGGTAGGCGCGGTGATGCAGGAACCGGACAGTAACGGTTGCGTACCCTTCGAAGGAAATCCTGTGAGAAACTGGGGCCCATTGGAGGTGTTACTAAGCTCTGTGGCTGTAAGATGTAGAAGAAGCCTTACTGCTGCCTTTTGTACACGCTGGGTTTTGCACTTGAGTAACAGACCAAGGCCTACATACAGTCCACTGGATTCTTCTATTTCTGTCACTATGATGGGTAATATGTGGAGATCTTAATCCTGGAAATGTATGTAAGGTTTATATTCAGTAGGGTCTTGAGGAAGAAAAAGGATACTTTTCATATCGTGTTGATGTGTTAACATGTAAGATGAATAGCTGGATGGAGATAAGGATGGATAGAGATAAGAGTGAGTGGATGACGGATAGATGGCGAGAAGGAAGGAAAAGAAAGGTGGATACATAGATGTAGAGTAAAAGTGAAGGAAGAATTGACTGAAGATGAACTAATGCAGAGAAGAAAGCATGGATGAATGGACGGAGAAAAGAATGAAGAAAGGAAAAGGCAAAAAGAATGATGAGGACAAGTATGGACGAACAGTGCCTGACAGACACTGTTCGTAAGGGGCAAAACATGGGGGTGTGGACCCCTCAGTCCCAATGGACCAAATGTGGGGATGGAAGGGGGAGAGGAGGTGCCGGGATTGGCCCTGCAGCACCAATGGATCGGCCGTGGCTGGACTGGATTGTAATATCTATGACAGCAATTTGGGGTATTAGAGGACAGCAACCGATACAGAAATTGCCAGTTTGTTTCAATGGAAAAAGGCAAGTGCATGCTTGATTGCAGGAAAATGGGTATAAAAGAGAGGAAGAGGAAGGGACTATTCCTCCTGGTAATGGATTCCTAAGACCATATTTGGGACATTATGTTAAGTATTGGAATGAACAACGTAAGAAAAGGCAATTAGAGATAATTCATAGAAAGCTAACAAAGTAACTGAAAGACTATTGGATTGAATTTATGTCAAAAGACCTTTTGCATAGTGTATGATTTAGTGTTTCTCAGACGATTCACCAAACCACCTGTGTGGTGGAGAAACCTCCGCTCCCAGTCTGGAGGTGGCTGATTGCCAAATCTATGTCTTTCTCCTGCATTGCAGGTATTATTCACCTGAAGTATTTCTCTCCTCTACAACAGGAGCTGTGTCTCAAATTTGGTGTCCTTTTCCTTCTCACCCAACTGCTGCCACTTTCCCACCAGACCCCCACTTGACTTCGCTACATTAACCCCTCGATTTTCCACATTGGACATCACTATTAAATTCTACAATTATTGGCAGAGCGCCACACTACTCCACAGTTGTGTTATGCTACGATGTTAATATCAGCCCTTGGCTAACAAAAAGTTACTGGTATTTATTCACTTCCTCTTTACCTCAAATGTCCACCTGCACCATAAGCACCTCACCTCCTGGGAAACCTTTCCGCAAAATCGCCTAGACAGATTTGCAGAGTAGACAGTAATGAACGCCTTATTGCTGAGCTTGAAGATGGCATGGGTGAGCAACCCAAAACCCTGCAACTGACTGAGAAGCAAGAAGCAGCCTTAGAAGCTGATTTGGACTGCTGAATGTCATAAGTCCTTTAAAGACCTGAATTTATTTTTATTTTTTATTTAATGCGATTTTACATAGCGCGAACATTACCAGAAGGTGTCAGAGCGCTTTACATAAGAACCAGTTGCAGAACATAAGGACTAAGGATTACATGCGTTACATATACCATAAAACAAAAAAAATTGCAAATGTACAAGATGTAAAGTCACACAAGGAAGAGAAACACACAGAAAGAAAAATTGCAAATCTACAAATAGTAAAGTCACTCAAGGAAGAGATATGAATGGATATACTCAAGAGTCACATAGGAATGGTAGAGAATACAAAGGTCTACTGCATATACTAGTGATTAGAGTTATCTCTATATACATAGGTAAGGGATACAAATAGATATACTCTAAGAGTCACATAGGAATGGTAGAGAATACAAAGGTCTACTGCATATACTAGTGATTAGAGTTATCTCTATATACATAGGGAAGAGATACAAATGGATATGCTCTAAGAGACACATAGGAATGGTAGAGAGTACAAAGGAGTTCCATTAAGTGGGGTCGGAGGGGGGATGCAGTGACAGCACCAAGGGAGGGTTGGGGGATGCACGGGTATGGAGAAAAGGCAAATCAGAAAAGGGAAGAAACATTTGAGGATCGTCAAGGTAGAATCAGCAACCAGCCGCTGGCAATGTCACAAGTTGTAATTTAGGGTAATCTGCAACCAGTCAGTTCGGGGCAGGCCCCATCTTGCTCACCAGCGTTTGCAACCGAAAACTCTCATTTTGGGGCCAGCTACACAAGTTAAGGCAGTGACATTATGCCCAAGCGCCTCCAAACAAATTCCGGCGCTGGAACCCGCTCTCTATTCCGGAGTGTAGTGCTGCAAAGATCACCTCTGCAGCCTGGAGAGCAGGGTCGACACGGAGCTTCAGCTCCAGGCGCATTTGAGGGCAATTTCGGCCGCCATGTTAAAGTCAGGCATTAAGGATGTAAAGCGCCGAAGACTCCACCTCCTCCAGAAACCTCGAGCGCGCATTGCGGGGCTCACCGCTTCGATCATCAAGGTGCCGCTGTGTCCGTAGAGTCTGTAGCCGCGAAGTTTCTCAGAGGGGTCGGGTGGTCTCTCATCAGGGGCGGGCTCTGGCCGCCATCTTGTCCCTCGCTATATTGCTGAAGTCAGGCATTAAGGATGTAAAGCGCCGCAGACTCCACTGCCTCCAGAAAACCCGAGCACGCTTTGCGGGGCTCACAGCTGCGTTCCTCAAGGTGCCGGTGTGTCCGCAGAGTCTGTCGACGCGACGTTGTTCAGAGGAGTCAAGCCGTCTCTCGTCAAGGGTGGACTCCGGCCGCCATCTTAGCGCTCGCTGGATTCCCTTCCCGGAGAAGTCGCAACAGAGTAAAGCATGTGCAGACACTCCCGAGACAGCAAAATACATTCCACGGTGCATCACATCATCCGACGCTGGTAGGTTCTTTTACCGGCAATTCAGCCTCGGGGGGCTTCCGAAAATTGCCCAGAAAAAGCGCGTGGACCGGGAGCCGAGACGAATCCCAGCCACCTAGACGGTGCCCTTGAATGTGGTTTGTCCTTACATGATGCCAAATAAAGGAGTTTGAACAGTCCTGGCTCAAATTGACATTAAGGGCAGACTTTATCCAGTGCCTTTCATTAGCCATAGACTGTTTTCTAGGAAACAGAATTAGGTGACCATTCAACAAGACTGCTTTGGATACAGAAGTCATTAACCACCACTCCTTACACACCACCACCAGGTATCTATTTCTTGACTGTCTGGTTACACTCATCTGTAGTGACTAAATTAATAAATAAAATATCATAATGCAAACAAGTGCATTTCCTACTGATTACTTAAACTTGGATTTATCTTTAAACATACAGTGAGCCTTTATTTTATATGCTGTTACCTGAAGGTGAAGCTGAAGGTGAAACTTGGGACAGAATAAACATATTTTGTACTTCCAGCTTTGTTTGTAACTTACTGCCCCTCCCAACCCTCTTCCCCCTCATGTGGCCTGGTACTGCCCCAACTGAAGACCTCAAGTTAGTCTAGTGATCAGGTGCATTGGACTTACCTGTAGTATACTGAATGTGCTGCCAGGGGAATTGTGGTCAAACCCAGTGTGGTGAACTGGTCTGCAGACATTGCTGAGGTCATGGACCGGGCAGATAGGGGACAAGGAAGGTGCACAAGCTGTGATGTTATGAGTGAGATGTCACAAACAGGGTAGGTAGGTAGGTAGTTTTGGGTTTCCTTTTGCTTTTCCTTCAGCAGTGTAGCTAGGTGGGGGCGGTCTGCCCCAGGCGGCACTATTTTGGGGATGGGGGCTGTCTAGACCTGGACCGTGTCATGTATGTGCATGTAACTTGCATGATCGAGGTAACTATTAGCGGTGATACTCCGTGTCTCTCGGACCTCTTTCAGGTGCTCACCGTCCTTTTTCCCCAGCAACCTCCCAGGGGGACGGCAATCTGAAGGATAGCCCCGGGCGCCACAAGCTCTAGCTATGCCTCTGTGGGGAACAACTAAACTCCCTAAACTTGTGGGATGGTTACACCGCCTGTGGCGATTCCTGGGTATGGAAAGAATATCATTCACTCTAGCTAACCAAACAAGAGATCTGGGAACCCTTCTTGGCCATACCTCTTGTTCCATTCTTCTGAGGGGGGAGGTGGGAGGCGGGGAATCTGCTATGTTGCCAATAACTCACCCTGTGTTTAGGGTCAACAGACGAATTGATATTGTTATTAACTCATGTTTCAAAATAAATTTAATACATCACAATGGTTGCAGTGCACACCTCAGTTCTCCCGTTTTTAACATACTGTTCTGATCATCAAATATTATCCGTTTTGCGTGATCCCCCCTGTTTTCACGCTTAATAGTCAACATGTGCAAATGGAGCGTCATTACACTCCAAACCCAGTGCGCAGCTTAGGAAAAGGTAATTGTCCCGATCTTTTACATTTCTTTAATTCTTAACAATTGTTAATCAAAAATACTCCAACGTTATAATGAAACTTCGTTTATTTCCTCAGTTTCTTTTACACGTGAGATGCAAATGAGTTTTTCAGCTTCTCATGCAATAAATTTAAACATAAAAAGATAACGCAATTTGTTATATAAAAAGATAGAAAATGTGCAAAGCTTATCTTGTGTGCACATGTAACCGTGAAACAAATCCTTTCGGGCTGCACCAAATCACGATTCTCAAGACTCATTTTCTGCAATGCTTAAATGAACGTGACATGGCCTTAAAGCAGTAAAGCTGGAAATTACGCGTCACCAATTTTACCTTTCACACACTTATTTAATTAAGTGATCAATTTCAGTTCACGGCCAAGGTTCTGGCAGAGCACGTAGCGGTTGCTTGTTTGACCCCGAATTCAGGCCTACTATGCCCAGCAACTGAGGCGGAAGCGTCTGCAAGGGATAAGGCACCATCTCTGTTTATATCAAGTACGTGAGGCCCGGTTCCGTCCTCGGAAGAATGACGTTCACGCGTTTGCTGCTGACCTCTCACCTTCCTCAAATCACATGCGACCTCTTGAACCTTCCATGCTTCCCCAGGCCTCCTCATATCTCGTTACAGCTGGGCATGCTTTCTGTGACAGGAGAGGCGGTAAATTTGGCGTTGTTTATTTTTGCAGAGACATTCCCAGCTTTGATGCCAGAGAGTGTAATTATGGGTGACAAAATCAAACTTCTAAGCTGAGATTTCTAAGAAAGCCCTCCCTGAGTCTGATTTAGAGCGTTTAGCTCTCGCCACGACCTGACCTTGAGGCTTGGTTATATTCGTTTCCTCTTTGAAAGTAGAAGCGTTTGAGTCTACGCTTCTAATCGGCTAGTCTGGTGCAAAAGCTACAAATACGTGAATTTAACGAGCGTGAACTTTGTTTCCAGCCACGCTCTTGGTCGGATAGCAACAAATTAACAGGAAGAGCCGAGCCAAAGGTCTGGTTCGGGTCTAAAAGCCTGTACACAAGCCCAGTCCTGAAAATATGTGTCATGTAAATCATAAAAACAACCCCCACAAAATATGACAACATTTCTTCAGAGTTCAAAAAAGTGTATTTCTTTAACTCCACTGAGTAGCATTTATTAAAAGTGATAGTTTTGTACAACTGGTCAAATAAAATATTTGCCTAAGATCACACATCTTAAGCAGGGAAGCAGATATTTATCTAGGTTTTATGGTCTCACACTGTACAAATCAGCCAGCAAATGGGTACCTATAATCTTTTGAGTTTACCTTCTATTGCATTCTTCTGCAGATTGTATACATAGGGGTCCATAGGGGTTTATTAGGATGGCGGGCGTAAAAGGCAGCCCGCCACCGTAACAGCAAAAGGGACCACACACCATATGTGCGGCATTCCCCTGATGCACACTGGCGGGCGCATCCAGCATTTTTTACATTGCGGCGGGCGGTGCTTTTAGCAGCACCCGCCGCAATGTAAAAAAGGCATTTTGTGTATTGGCATGCACAACTTAGCAGGCACCGCGTGTTGCCTGCCACGTTGTGCATGCAAATGCAGGTGCACCACCCACCCCCCAACACCCTGGGGGCCTGCAACGGGCTCCCACATTCAGGACCCGCATGCCATTCCATGACGGCAACCCCGCCTAGGAAAGGCAATTTTCCGCCTGCATTGTAATATGGATGGCGGTGTCTTGCAGACACCACCACCATATTCAGCCCCTTTTCCGCCCGGTTGACTCGTCGATGGTCGGAAACCCAGCGGACGGTCTTTCCGTCTGCCGGGGTCCCCCCCGCCATCGTAATATGGCGGGGGAATTGGGAGGCGGGCGGTGGGTAATGGCGGGCAGATTGTCACCGCCATACAGGCGATGGCAATCCGCCCGCTATTGTAATAGACCCCATAGTGTGGTATTGCAGT